>NW_012115688.1:1150422-1153133 GCF_000951035.1 Colobus angolensis palliatus | reverse complement strand
ATCAATTCTCTAATGGTTCTAGATGGCTATCAAGTTTTGCGGTTTGTGTGGTTTACCAAAGTGCTTTTTGTTCAATATGTGTATTTCAAGAAACACTCCAAGTTTTGATTAAGAGAATATGGTTTCCCACCTCAATAACTAACTTTTCATAAAACAGATGTCTGTAATTTTATTTCAAATATAACCCAATAGTGGAATTTGATCTAAAGGAGTTGAAATAGAGTGTTTTTAAAATAACCTGTTTATAATTGGTTTTAATATATCTCAATACACACCTTTTTGAAGTTGAGAAATTAAATCATCATAGGAACTACAGATTTCAAAGAAAGCCCCTATCTCTTATATTAAGCCCCAAAAATCTATATTTTTAGAAAAAAATAAATCATATTAGCATTGTAGATAATAGGATTTATTCCTGGAAAATGTTATTAGTAAGGTTAGAATTTCAGGATTTTGAAGTGTGGTGATTTTTATCAGTTAGTGTCAAGCTAGGAATATGGTGGTCACCTCAGGTAATTCAATAGAGGGAAATTAACATGGAGCACAAGTAACGACCATGTTGGAAGATGTGAACAGGCAAACGAGGAACAGAGGTAAGCCAGAGATTCACATCAGCAGTTGGGACTACACTGCCTACAGCACACAGACCTAGAGAGACCAAGAAAGAGGTTAGCGCTGCCAGGTGGGAACTAGAATCATAAAGGAGATTTAACTACAGCTAAAGGTGCCGTGTGAAGTGAAGAGAAACAGGAATGGATGTGATTTGGCTGTGTCCCCACCCAAATCTCATCTTGCATTGTAGTTCTCATAATCCCCACGTGTCATGGGAGGGACCTGGTGGGAGGTAATTGAATCATGCGGGTGGGTTTTTCATATGCTGTTCTTGTGATAGTGAATAAGTCTCATAAGAGCTGATGGTTTTCTAAAGGGCCATTCCCCTGCACACACTTTCTTGCCTGCCTCCATGTAAGACATGCCTTTGCTCCTCCTTTGCCTTCCACCATGATTGTGAAGCCTCCCCAGCCATGTGGAACTGTGAGTTCGTTAAACCTCTTTTTCTTTATAAATTACCCAGTCTCAGTTATTTCTTCATAGCAGTATGAAAATGGACTAATACAGGGACATAACTTTTTTTTTTTTTTTCCATTGACTGCCCTTAGTTGACAGCTGGTTGGCAAGGGAGCCTAGGTGAGGTAATTTGCAGGAGTCAAATCCCTGTAAACTGAGCAGATCACAGAAGAGCTGGAAAAGGTTCTAAGGACAAACAGGCCACAGTGATTGTTTAGATTTTTGCACCTTAAAAAGTCCATTATAATATGTAGCATGACAGAGGTAACTGCTTCCAGCACAGAATAGTATTCCAGCTAAAAATCACATTACTATCCCCTATTAAAAGAAAAACTTCAGCCAAATTAAAGTTAAGGGAGTTTAAGTGAGGAATGAATGATTCCCAAATCAGATAGCCCCAGAATGATAACAGATTCAGAGACTCCTGGGATGCCTTGTGGTCAGAACAAATTTATAGACAAAAAAGGTAAGTGACATATAGAAATCAGAAGTGAGGTGCAGAAACAGCTGGATTGGTTGCAGGTTGGCATTTGCCTTATTTGAACACAGTTTGAACACTGAGCAGCATATAAGTGGCTGAAGTATGGCTGCTGGAATTGGCCCAGGCTCAGCTATTGTTATAGGCACACACTCCTAAATTAGGTTTTCAGTCTTATCTGCCTATTAAGTTGTAGTTTGTCCACAAAGATTCAAATATAGAAGTACAGAGTCCTTCTCACACCACGAAAGATCATACTATGACATATGAATGCCTACACCACAATACACAAGATGATCTAGAAGTCAAAGAAATCGCAAAAGATTGTAACTTTTTGCCCTCTGGCATACAGACACAAAGCCGGGAATATTAACCTGCCCTGTGAGCAAATATTATTGTCATTATTGTATTATTGTCTATAATCATTATATATATTAAGAATTGTAACTGATATTAATGAAATATGGTATAAGACATTGTGGCTACCTTCCAAACCCCTCCACCCACTTTCACTGCTTTGCAACCTTACGAATTTGGTGGGAATGACCCCAGCCCTATCTGAAAGGTTGAGTAATGATATGTCAACATTCAAGGAAATTCTGTCAATCTTGCAAGAGTATTTCAGACATAGTCAGCAACCCAGGCATGAGCTAATCAGCATCTGACATTTCCTTGGTGCTAGAACTTGTGCAGGAATGGTCCACTCAAATTTTATTCAATAATTGTGAAAATAAAAGTCTATTTCTCTAAAAGATAAATGAATGAGCAATCATGATGCTTAAACTCCTTCTTGTAGCTATATCCTGTAATCAAGACAGAACTCAGCATGGCAGCAGTCTAACATCCTCTTGGTACCCAGGGGTCAAAAAGAACCAGATCACAGAAAAATGAATATAGAGCCTTGATCAAATCATGCCTGAATTCCATTAGTTCCAAATATTTCAGCTATATAAGTCAATAAATCTCCTAGATCATTTAAGCCAATTAGAGTATTTTTTTGTTCTGGTTTTGGTGGGTTTTATTTATTTATTTTTATATTAGTAACTACACACAAAATACTAGGGACATTGCTACTTACTGTACATGGGCTGTCTAATTTCTGCCAAGAGTCCATCAGGGAAGTAGATTTTATCACTGCCTCCACTTTTATATTCAAGGAAAGTGA
>NW_012115688.1:1147617-1150372 GCF_000951035.1 Colobus angolensis palliatus | reverse complement strand
AGAAGTACAGAGTCCTTCTCACACCACGAAAGATCATACTATGACATATGAATGCCTACACCACAATACACAAGATGATCTAGAAGTCAAAGAAATCGCAAAAGATTGTAACTTTTTGCCCTCTGGCATACAGACACAAAGCCGGGAATATTAACCTGCCCTGTGAGCAAATATTATTGTCATTATTGTATTATTGTCTATAATCATTATATATATTAAGAATTGTAACTGATATTAATGAAATATGGTATAAGACATTGTGGCTACCTTCCAAACCCCTCCACCCACTTTCACTGCTTTGCAGCCTTACGAATTTGGTGGGAATGACCCCAGCCCTATCTGAAAGGTTGAGTAATGATATGTCAACATTCAAGGAAATTCTGTCAATCTTGCAAGAGTATTTCAGACATAGTCAGCAACCCAGGCATGAGCTAATCAGCATCTGACATTTCCTTGGTGCTAGAACTTGTGCAGGAATGGTCCACTCAAATTTTATTCAATAATTGTGAAAATAAAAGTCTATTTCTCTAAAAGATAAATGAATGAGCAATCATGATGCTTAAACTCCTTCTTGTAGCTATATCCTGTAATCAAGACAGAACTCAGCATGGCAGCAGTCTAACATCCTCTTGGTACCCAGGGGTCAAAAAGAACCAGATCACAGAAAAATGAATATAGAGCCTTGATCAAATCATGCCTGAATTCCATTAGTTCCAAATATTTCAGCTATATAAGTCAATAAATCTCCTAGATCATTTAAGCCAATTAGAGTATTTTTTTGTTCTGGTTTTGGTGGTTTTTATTTATTTATTTTTATATTAGTAACTACACACAAAATACTAGGGACATTGCTACTTACTGTACATGGGCTGTCTAATTTCTGCCAAGAGTCCATCAGGGAAGTAGATTTTATCACTGCCTCCACTTTTATATTCAAGGAAAGTGAGGAATGCAACTTTCCCAAATTCCTACAATTAGGAGAGAGTTTGAATTCAGGCCATCAGACTTCCGAGCTTATACTTTTAACCGCAGCATCACAGATTTCCTGTACCTACTTTGCTGCACCAAAACATTTCTGTAATTGGTCGCTCTACTCTGAGAGAAATTTTTTAAAACAAATTATTTTATAAAGCCCCAAACAACGGAGGAGCAGGCTAGAGAATGATCAAATGTACACAATCAAACCAAGTTAAACTAAACATATAATCAAATGTAGCAGCCTTTACCCAAACAACTCATTCAGGGACATTAGGTATACAGGAAACATTTTGATCACACAGGTTAAAATGTCAGCTCTTAAGCAATACCTTTTTTTTTGGAAACAGTCTCACTCTGTCACCCAGGCTGGAGTGCAGCGGAGAAATCACTGCTCACTGCAACCTCTGCCTCCTGGGCTTCTAGTAATCCTCCTACCTCAGGCTCCCAAGTAACTGGGACTGCAGGCAAGTGCCACTACCCCCAGCTAAGTTTTTGTACTTTTAGGAGAGACCTGGGCGCAGCAATCCACCAACCTCAGTCTCTCAAAGTGATGTGATTACAGGCATGAGCCACTGCACCCAGACAGCAGTATTCTTTATAAAAGGTAAATAAAAGTGGTATTCACCAGGGATGCCCATTTTGTTTTTACGACTGGGGGAAGGGGTTGATTTTAACTAAAAATAATGTGATTATAAAATTTAGAGTTCTCTAAGAGTGTGGTCCCCTTAGCTTATAATGATGGCTTTGTAAACAGCTTTTAGGATGTATACTTAAAAGTTACGCCTACGTAAAAGTTTTTCAGCAAAAAATACCATACATATTACTTATATGTATATATACACACAGGAATATACACACTCACATAATTCTATATATGCATACATAGGTATATATTACATAAAACTCATGTATATTCTATAGAAAATAATTATGTGATTACGATACGTTATATATGTGAATTATAACAAGGCTTGATATATACATATATATAAAACTTTGTAGTGATCTTATTCTGATCTGCTAGATATATGTGAATTTCATTTTTAAAACTTTTAAGTTCAGGGGTACAAGTGCATGTTTGTTACCTATAGTACGTGGGTAAACTTGTGTCATGAGGGTTTGTTGTACAGGTAATTTCATCAACCAGGTATTAAGCCTAGTACCCATTAGTTATTTTTTCTCGACCCTCTCCCTCCTCCCACCTTCCACCCTCTGAAAGGCTCCAGTGTATGTTGTTGCCTTCTATGTCCATGTGTTCTCATCATTTAGCTCCCACTTACATGTGAGAGCATGTGGTATTTGGTTTTCTCTTCCTGTGTTAGTTTGTTAAGGATAATGGCCTCCAGATCCGTCCATGTCCCTGCAGAGGACATGATCTTGATCTTTTGTATGACTGCATAGTATTCCATGGTGTATGTAGACTACATTTTCTTTATCCAGTCTACCATTGCTGGGCATTTAGGTTGATTCCATGTCTTTGATATATGTGTGAATTCTATTCAATTATAGTATTCTTTCTCACTATCAAATAAATATAACCTCTATTCATTCAAGTCTTATTCTATTCAACTCTATTCTATTCAACTATTCAACTCTATTCATTCAAGTCTATTCATTCAAGTCCCTCCAACAAATCACTTGCAGTTGTCCATGGCACACACAACCTTTTATAAAACTAAGTACAAGAGGATTGAACTACATGGGCTAGATCTGTTCATTCCCAAAATACCACAACCCTCTTTCCTTTTTTTTTTTGAGACAGGTCTCTGTCACTCAG
>NW_012115688.1:1145195-1147567 GCF_000951035.1 Colobus angolensis palliatus | reverse complement strand
GTTTGTTGTACAGGTAATTTCATCAACCAGGTATTAAGCCTAGTACCCATTAGTTATTTTTTCTCGACCCTCTCCCTCCTCCCACCTTCCACCCTCTGAAAGGCTCCAGTGTATGTTGTTGCCTTCTATGTCCGTGTGTTCTCATCATTTAGCTCCCACTTACATGTGAGAGCATGTGGTATTTGGTTTTCTCTTCCTGTGTTAGTTTGTTAAGGATAATGGCCTCCAGATCCGTCCATGTCCCTGCAGAGGACATGATCTTGATCTTTTGTATGACTGCATAGTATTCCATGGTGTATGTAGACTACATTTTCTTTATCCAGTCTACCATTGCTGGGCATTTAGGTTGATTCCATGTCTTTGATATATGTGTGAATTCTATTCAATTATAGTATTCTTTCTCACTATCAAATAAATATAACCTCTATTCATTCAAGTCTTATTCTATTCAACTCTATTCTATTCAACTATTCAACTCTATTCATTCAAGTCTATTCATTCAAGTCCCTCCAACAAATCACTTGCAGTTGTCCATGGCACACACAACCTTTTATAAAACTAAGTACAAGAGGATTGAACTACATGGGCTAGATCTGTTCATTCCCAAAATACCACAACCCTCTTTCCTTTTTTTTTTTGAGACAGGTCTCTGTCACTCAGGCTGGAGTGCAGTGGTGTGATCTCGGCTCACTGCAATCGGGTTCAAGCGATTCCGGTGTCTTAGCCTCCCAAGTAGCTGAGATGACAGGCACACACCAACACACCTGACTAATTTTTTGTATTTTAGTAGAGGCGGGGTTTCACCACGGTGCTCAAGCTGGTCTCAAACTCCTGAGCTCAGGCAATCCGCCTGCCTCAGTCTCCCAAAGTGCTAAGATTACAGGCATGAGCCACCGCACCAAGCTCCCCAACCCTCTTTCCTGACAAATTCCTTAGGGACCCCTGAGGATTCAGAACACGCCATGGCAGTGGTCCGCTTCATCGTCACTCTGGCACCCTATCACCTGGCACACATTCTGCCTGCTGTTGGGAACTGATGAATGCACTGGGGAAAGCCAGCTCCTTGGTGACTCCCTATTAACAAATGAGTATTTTCCCTTTGAAAACAACGCTGTCTGAGAAACCAGTTAGCAGCTATTCTTGGCAGAATTCTTTCTTTTGCCCTGTTGTGGGCGTTTTGACTTCATTGTGTGCCCATTTTCCCTAAATAGAAAACACAAGGTCTATACTGAATGTTTCAAAAAGAAACATTCTACAGAAAGAAACTTCTACAAAAATGGGAGAAGTTTCCGGTTTGGTCTTGATAAGCCTGGTTCTAAAAATAAGAAGTGAGGACAGTAGGTTTTATGTTGGTCTTTCTTCTGTTTAAAGAAGCAGGAACATTTTAAAGTCACTAAGCCCACTAAATACTATATAAGCAAATGCTACCAAAATGAGGCCATTTCTGCCCACAGGGATTTGGACGTGTCGAAGTCCTATTGCCCACCACTGGCCAGTGTACCAGGACAGAAATAGCATCCTGAGAGTGAGTTGTGTCATCCTTTGAATTGAAAGAGGCTCGAAGGCCCTGCCGTAAGGCATTCGTTTCGTGGGTAAACGTCCTGTTTAGCAAACATGTCAGTAGGACAAAAGTGAATCTTCAAATAAATTGGATACAAGACAGACAAGTTTTGCTGAGATTTCCTGGGGAAAGGGTCAGGAAAGGCATGGAACATGTAATGACCAAAAGAATAAGATAGCTCAGGTTCCAAGTGGAGGCTGGTGTCTGAACAGGAGCTACAGCCTTGAAGTCAAGCAGATCCCTTTTGACACCTGGGTTTGCTACCTACATGAAGCCCTGCAACATGAAATAAATCTTTGAACAGTTCTTGCTATGCTTTGGTGTTCTCAGTTTGAAGATAGGATCGATACCGATCCCAAAGTGTTATTGTGATAAGCCGAGGAGCTAACATAAAGCTCTTGGTTCTTCTAAATTCTCAGTCAGTGGTGCTGCTCAATATTAAACCCCTCCTCCAGACACACATCCTCACTTCAGATATCTCCCACCCTGCAAGCACAGAACTGTATACACAAGGCCAAAGGTACAAAGCCCTACTTTGTTCATCTTTTCCTGTGATTGGCGAAACTCTAAAAATGGCACCCAAGATTTCATACCCTAATCCCCGGAACCCATAAATATGAAAAGATGTCACTCTCATCGTCATTCCCATGTAACGCAGCCAAGCGCTTGTGTTATGCCATATGGTACAGTTGACTATGAAATAGGTTACCTGGGGGTATCACATGGGTCCTTTTAAGCAAACAGTTTTCCCAGCTGTTGGAGAAGGAAAAGTTGGAGAGATTTAAAGTGAGAAGGAAAAGTTGGGGAGATT
>NW_012115688.1:1119101-1144325 GCF_000951035.1 Colobus angolensis palliatus | reverse complement strand
GAGAGAAGACAAGTATTCAGTGACTCTGATAACAAATTCTCCGGTCTACTCCAGACAGTATGAGGTCAAAAGAAGGCTTCTCTTTTTAATTTTGGTATTAATATCTCTTTTTAAAAAGATCTCTGCCTGAATCTAATTATAGGAGGTTCATGACTCCTATCATGGCTACTACAGGCACATTAATCCAAGGATACAGCATTGTGCTAATGTTGAATATCAGTGTATTAAGAAATGCATGATCATTCCCTTGAAAATGTCTAAAACCACATCGGTGTGATGAAGAGATCATTTGCACAACATAAAGCAACATTTTAGACACCAGGTTGTTGAGTTTACAATGCAAAGCCTCAAAAATTAGTGTAGGTGCAGTAATGTTAATAACTAACTCATCTATCAGTGGTGTTCTGTGGTCCTTCTAAATAAAGTAAAACAAACATGGATAAGCAGAATCTGTTTGCTATTGATTTCTCTGCTTTGCCCTTACTAGAAAATACATTTGAGAGAGCCTAGAAATAAGTCAAACGTTGCTCCAGTTATGTTTCAAAATACCCTCTAGGTCCGTTTTCTGCATTTCCTCTGTCAGTTCTCTCTCAGTCCTACATTTTTCATTAAGCTTCTTGGATTAGCTTTCATCCCCCTACCTTCTGTCAATAGTACCCTAAGATATTTTGACATTGATTATCAACATCAATTTCAGTTTGATGCCGTCTGTCGTGCACTGTGGGACTTTGGCATGCCTTTTCTTTCTTTCTTTCCCTTTTTCCCCCACTTAGCTCCTTTGAATTCATGTATCTCCCGACAGGTAGGCACATCGTAATACTACAAAGCAGTTTCAAACATAAGAGAAACAGACTTTATTTGAGCTCCACCACTCTTCCGTCCATGGAAAACCATCTTCTTTGCTTATAATAACTTACCAGTGGCCAAAGGACTAAAACCACGGACTCATTGAACTGTTATCAGATCTCTTCAGGGCAGCATGAGCTAGGGAGGCAAAGCCTCAGCCTTCCTCTCAAGAGGGTGCTTTCCATTTTTGGACAATGACAATGGTTTGTTAGGAAACACTTCTGTGCGTGGATATGAATCTGCATCTCTGTAACTTCTAATCATCATTGTTTGTTTTGACTTTTATTCAGTTATTATTATTCCTTTTGGGTTCGGTTAAAATTATTCCTTTTTCTAATTGACATCCTGTTCTAAGATGTGAAGACATCCTGTTCCCTTCCAGGTCCCAGCTCCTATCTTTTCTAGGTGAAGTATACCAGAATTTTTCCAAAGGCTTACCTGTGAGCACCTCACACCTGGTTGTCCTCCTCTGGACCGGCCCATTTAGTAAGCATCACTGTGTGTGTGTATATGTGGATATACATGTATATACATATATATAGTAGCCTAATGTTATAGAGTATAATAAAATTCTTGAAAATGAGAGAGAATTGTCATTCTCTTACCAATTATTATCTTGTCCTTGATAGGATTGAGGCATGTACATCCTTTATCTTTATAAAAATCAGCCAAGCATACACTTCAGTCTTTTTTATTTTGAGATGGGGGTCTCACTCTGTCACCCAGGCTGGAGTGCAGTGGCATGATCATGGCTCACTGCAGCCTTGACCTCCTGGGCTCAAACCATTCTTCTGCCTCAGCCTCCCAAGTAGCTGGGACCACAGGCACATGCCATCACACCGGGCTAAGAGAGCGACTTTGTGTGTGTGTGTGTGTGTGTGTGTGTGTGTTTGTAGAGAGAAAGTTTCACAATGTTTCCTTGGGGCTTGAACTCCTGGGATCAAAGGATCCTCCCACCTTGGCCTCCCAAAGTGCTGGAATTATAGCCGTGAGCCACCACACCCACCTGCAGTCTTTATATTATGCTCATGGAGGATGGTGTGTTTGCAGGTTGGGAGGTGCTGTCATATTTTAATTAAGTGTTATTCTGTCTCTATAAACATTCAAATGCCAGTAGAGAATAATTCAAATTTTGACTGAAGTAACTGATACTCTGTAATTACCAATTTTATAGTTGCCAAATTTTTTTCAGATACTTATATGAAACCACTGCTTCATTGTAGCAAGGGCGCACTTCTACATAACATTTTATTTAGCTGTCAATCCATTCATATCGGAATGTAAGTACACTCAGTTTTGTTTGTTCTCTTAAAGAAACAACCATCTGGCTTGGCGTGGTGGCTCACACCTGTAATCCCAGCACTTTGGGAGGCCGAGGCGGGCGGATCACGAGGTCAGGAGATCGAGACCATCCTGGCTAACATGGTGACACCCCGTCTCTACTAAAAATACACAAAAAAACTAGCTAGATGTGGTGGCTGGCACCTGTAGTCCCAGCTACTAGGGAGGCTGAGGCAGAAGAATGGTATGAACCCGGGAGGCAGAGGTGGCAGTGAGCCGAGATCGCACACCTGTACTCCAGCCTGGGTGGCAGAACGAGACTATGTTTCAAAAAAAAAAGAACCATCTTAAAAATAAAATGGGCATACTAGTTTTCAAGAATGAGGCTATTTAATAGGTAGACTCTGTCACAGACAAAATAAATGGTACCTAACTCATTAAAAATTAAAATTTACTCACATTCTGGGCCAGTTAGCAGATTGAAATATTGGTGGTGTTCTCATAATAGCTAGACTGCAATTCTAAGAAAACTATGCTGTTTTATTGTGACTAGTAGGCCTAGAAGTCTTGTAGGCTTTCAAATCTCAGGGCATAATTTTCTGCGGTCCTACTACCTGAAGCAAACTAAATTGCAGGATTAAAATTTGCAAAGAATGACTGACAGTAGTACCCTAAATTCACAAAATTTTCACACAGAGAATGTTGTAATTTTCACATTAGGCATCCAGTCTTGTTTCTGTACCTATGTGTAACTTATTTAAACCCATTCAAACTGTTTTATTTAGAATAATGATGCTATGTTAATGTTTAATTCTCTTCTATGTGAAATTTGAGTGAGCAAAGAAAAATATCACATTGGTCCAGAAACCTTTTAATATCTTTGTTATCTTAAGTTAAAGAGCCATAATTCTGGTTATCTATAGGCAAAATGGAGCAGTGATATTCACAACACAGAATTGAAGCTTTTAACCGAGTATGACCTGCACTTAGATTTTGGAAAAATTAACAATTTTGCTTTGGATGCCATTATCCTTCCTCACATTCTGAACAAGAATGTTCCTATCCTTTGCAAAATAAGACTACGATTTCCCTTGAATCCATATTTAAATTTGTAATGTAATAAATATAATAATATAAAAATAAATGTGCCTACCAAATACAAATGTTCTTAATCTACTACAAAATTAAAATTACCATTACAGCTATTTCTGCTTATAAACTCCATTCATTTTCAGAGGTTGCTGCTTTCTCCTTTCTCCCTAAGGTCTCTTTGCAGTTATGACCAGCTGTTCCTGTTACTTAAATGTTTGATAGGAAAACACCTGGAAATAAATGACTGCCACAGGGGAAATATGTTGTGCCATTTGCCAAAAAAAAGGTGGGGGGAGCATGAATGACTAAAAAGGAACAACTTTGCTACTCTATTTTTATGAAAACAGCATCTTAAGGTACAGATTTTATATATGTAGGAAATCTTAAGTTTTATACAAATTTGACTAAAAGGAATGCTATCTTCAGGTTTACTATTTTTACATTAATCTAATATAAATGCTATAGTTGACTTCTGCTGTTTTATATTTTTTATCCTTAGATCTAAAAGTATATATGGCTAATGAATTAAAACTGTGATATTTAATATATACTTGCAAAACAATATATTGTAGAGCCATAAAATTTTCTGCTTTGAACTTACACTGAACCCCTTGCCCCTGATACCAAGACGCTAACCCATACCTTCTACCTTCTTTCTCGGAATCAACAATTCCAAAACAGAGCATAGAGAGCACAGACAGGCCAGCTTGCAGAGAAAAACCACTCTGTAATATGTGTGCCTAGGATTTCATGGCTTGTTCTAAGTGTGGTATTGAGATCCAGTATGAAACCAGTATGCCATTATTTCACTCTTATAAATACATGTGCATGCATGGATGCACACACATACACAGACACACATTATAGAATGTGTGTACACATTCTACAACCTGTAGAAAATGTCAAGAAGCAGACATAGTAAACTGCCAGTGGTAGTTTCTTCTGGGGTTAGAACTAGAATTGGGCAGAAGCAGAAGTTGCAGTTTTGCTCTACTTGCTTTTTCAATCTGTTTTACTTTTAAAACAACCAAAAAAGGAAAACAACAACAAAATAACTGACTTTGCTACTGATAGCCTTATAATGAATATTCTGCTTGTGAATAATAATCTTCTCACCATACCTAGGCCTAAGTTTCCATGGCCAGTACCATGTACTTTCTCATGCATCATTGCTTAAGTTCCTTGTGACAGCTCTCTACAGCTGTTAGAATAGATATTCTTGTTTTTATTTTATAGACTAGTACAACGGTCTTTAAACAAAGTTTATCAACAGAGTTGAACCATTTCATATGGAGATGCAGAGTGAGAACCTGCAAAGTTTGTCTTTCTGTTCCTGGCTTATTTCATGTAACATAATGATCTCCAGTTTCATCCATGTTGTTGCAAATGTCAGGCTCTCATTCTTTATTATGGCTGAATAGTACTCCATTATGTATATGTACTACTTTTCTTTATCCATTCATCTGTAGATGAACACTTAGGTTTCTTCCAAACCTGAGCTCTCGTGAAGAGTGCCGCAACACACATAGGAGTGCAGATATCTCTTTGATATACTGATTTCTTTTCTTTTGGATATATACCCATATACTAGTTCATTCTCACATTGCTATAAAGAACTGCCCAAGACTGGGTAATTTATAAGGGAAAGAGGTTTGATTTACTGCTATATACCATAGGTTCTGGTATGTTATGTTTCCATTATCATTTCTTTTAAGAAATGTTTTAATTTCTTTATGTCTTCACTGACTCACTGGTTATTACGGAGTGTATTGTTTAATTTCCATGTATTTATGTAGTTTTCAAGATTCCTCTTGTTATTAACTTTTAGTTGTATTCCATTGTAGTCAGAAAAGATGCTTGATATTATCTTAATTTTTTTCAATGTTTTAAGACTTGTTTTGTGACCTATCACAGTCTATCCTTGAGAATGATCCATGTGCCAAGGAAAAGAATGCATTTTGCAGCCATTGGAGGAAATGTTCTGTAGATATCTATTAGATCCATTTGGTCTGCAGTGAAGATTAAGTCTAATGTTGCTTTATTTTTTTTGTTGATTTTCTGTATGGAAGATCTGTCCAGTGCTGAAAGTGGGGTGTTGAAGTCTCCAGCTATTAGTGTATTGGAGCCTATCTCTCACATTAGCTCTAATAAAAGGTGCTTTTTATATACCTGGGTGCCCAGTGTTGGGTCATATATGTTTAAAATTATCATATTTTCTGCTGAATTGATTCCTTTATCATTATATAGTGACCTTCTGTATCACTTCTTACAGTTTATTTCTTGGAATCTATTTTGTCTGATGTAAATACAGCAACTCCTGATCTTTCTTTGTTTCCGTTAGTATGGAACATCTTTTTCCATTCCTTTATTTTCAGTCTATGTGTGTGTTTATAGAAATGTGTTTGTTGTAGGCAACAGATCAATGGGTCTTGTGTTTTCATCCATTAATCCAGTTTATATCTTTTGGTTGGAGCATTCAGACCATTTATATTTAATGTTATTATTGATAAGTAAGGACTTACTCCTGCCATTTTGTTATTTTTTTTTCTGGTTGTTTTGTGGTCTTCTTTTCCTTTTTGCTTTCTTTCTTATCTTCCCTTAGTGTAGGTGATTTTTTTTCTGGTAATATGGTTTAGTTTCTTTTTTATTTTTTGTGTATCTGTTGTATGCTTTTGGTTTGAGTTTGCCATGAGGCTTGCAAATACTATCTTTAACCATTATTTAAACCTGTTAATAACTTAACACTGCATAAATAAACAAGCAAAAAGAAAACTAATAAATTTCTATACCTTAACATCACCCCACTTTTTAACTTTTTGCTGCTTTTATGTATGTCTTACTATACTGTCTATGTCTTGAAAAGTTGCTGTAGTTATTATTTATGACTGGGTCAACATTTAATCTTTCAACATAAGAGTAGTTTTCACAGCACAAGTTACAGTGTGCTTTTCTGTGTACTTACCATTACCAGTGAGTTTTCTATCTTCAGATGATTACTTATTGCTCAGTAACCTCCTTTGCTTTCTGATCAAAGTACTTCCTTTAGCATTTCTTGTAGGACAGGTCTGGTGTTGATGAAATCTCTCAGCTTTTGTTTGAGAAAGTCTTTACCCTTCATATTTGAAGAATTATTTCACCAGATATACTATTCTAGGGTAAAAGTTTTATTTCTTCAGCACTTTAAATATGCCATGACACTCTTTCCTGGCCTGCAAGGTTTCCACTGGAAAGTCTGCTGCCAGAAACATTGGAGCTTTATTATATGTTACTGGTTTTTCTCATGCTGCTTTTAGGATCCTTTCTTGATGCTTGATATTTGGGGTTTGATTATTAAATCCCTTGAGGTAGTCTTCTTTGGGTAAAATTTGCTTGGTGTTCTACAATCCTGTACTTGGATATTGATATCTTTCTCTAGGTTTAGGAAGTTCTCTGTTATTATCCCTTTGAATAAACTTTCTGCCCCTATCTCTCTACCTCCTGTTTAAGGCCAATAAGTCTTAAATTTGCCCTTTTGAGGCTATTTTCTAGATTCTATAGACATGCTTCATTGTTTTTTATTCTTTTGTCTCCTCTGACTGTATTTTCAAGTAGCCTGCCTGCAAGGTCACTAATTCTTTCTTCTGCTTGATCAATTCTGCTATGAAAAGACTCTCATGCATTCTTAGTATGCCAATTGCATTTTTCAGCCCCCAAATCTCTGCTTGACTCTTTTCATTATTTCAACCTCTTTATTAAATTTATCTGATAGAATTCTGAATTCCTTCTATGTGTTATCTTGAATTTCTTTGAGTTTCCTCAACACAGCTATTGCGAGTTGTCTGTTTGAAAGGTCACATCTCTGTTTCTCCAGGATTAGTCCCTAGTGGCTTATTTAGTTTATTTGGTGAGGTCTGTTTTCCTAGATGGGTTGATACTATTAGATGTTCTTTGGTGTCTGGGCACTGAAGAGTTAGGTTTTTATTGTAGTCTTTGCTGTCTGAGCTTGTGTGTACCTGTCCTTCTTGGGAAGGCTTTCTATATATTTGAAAGAACTTGGGTGTGGTGGTCTAAGCTGTATCTGCTTTAGGGGGTGCCCCAAGCACAATAACACTGTGGTTCTTGCAGACTCGTAGAGGTACCACCTTGATGATCTTGGGGAAGGTCTGGAAAAGTCTCTGGGTTACAGACAGAGACTCTTGTTTTCTTTCCTTACTTTCTCTTAAACAGTCTCTCTCTCTGTTCTGAACCACCTAAAGCTGGGTGTGAAGTCAAACTGGCACCCCTGTGGACACCACTGCTGTGACTGCATTGGGTCAGATCTGAAGCCAGCACAGCACTGGGTATCACCTAAGGCCTGCTGTAACTACTACCTGGCTACTTTCTATGTTTGCTCAAGGCCCTGGGGCTCTACAATCAGCAGGTAGCAAACCCAGTCAGGCTTGTGCTCCTCTCTTCAGGGTGGTGAGTTCCCCCAGGCCCCAGCTGGGTCAAGAGGTACCATCTGGGAGTCGGGGACTAGAGTGAAAACCTTAAAAGTCTACTTGATATTCTATTATACTGAGGTTGAGGTGACACTCTAACCACAAGATGCAGTCCTTCCCCTTCTTCCCTCCTGCTTCCAAAGGCAGAAGAGCCTCACCCCTTAGCCATCACCACCACAGGCCATGAGGAATACCGCCAGATTACCGCTGATATTTTCTTAAATCTTAAGGGCTCTTAAGCCAGCCTGTGGTGAATGCTCCCTGGCCTGGGACTCACCCTTCAGAGCAGTGGGCTCCCCTCTGGCCCAGGGTAGATCCAGCAATGACATCCAAGAGTCATATTCTGCAACTGGGGACCCCAAGAGCTCACTTGATGCTCCACCTCCTTGTGGTTGTGCTGGTATCTAAGGTGTAAACAATGTCCCCTTTACTTTTCCTCTGCTTTTTTTAAGCAGACGGAGCTTTGTCCCATAGCCATCACAGCTGGGAATGTGTTGAGTCTCACCTGAAGCCAGCAAGTCCCAGAGGCTCACTCAATGCCCTCGACATAGTACCGGTTATCACTGCTCGTTATTCCTGGTGCAAGGGCTCTTCAGTTAGCAGGTGATGAATATGCTGATAGAACTGGGTCCTTTCCTTCAAGACAGCTGTTTCCCTTCTGGCCCAGGTTGTGTCTAGAAGTGTCATCTGTAAGCTAGGGCCTGGAATGAGAGCCTCAGGATTCTGACCAGTGCCCTATCCTGCTGTGGCTGAGCTGGTGTCCAAGATGCAAGAGAAAGTCCTCCCCACTATTCTTTCACCTCTCCTCTTCTCAAGCAGAAGAAAAGGGTCTCTTTTTGAGCTGTGAACTGTGTAGCCTGGGATTAGGGGATGGGTGATGCCAGCGCTCCCTTGGCTGCCTCAGCTGGTGTCTCCGTATGTCTCATGCCCCCCACCCTCAAGTCCATCGTCTCTGGGCTGATTTCAACACTAGGACTCTCGTAAGAGTTGCAGACCTTGTGGCCTAGACTGTCTTTCAAGTTGGAGACTCAGAGCACTTTACCCCTTGGTGGTGAGGTCTGAAAACTCAGGTTCAGACTGCTGGGTTCTGTAATTCCCTTCTGGCTAGAGGTTTTCCTCTCTGGCTAGAGGTTCCGCAGTTCCCCTCTGGCTCTCGTTTATATGCTCCCTCCATGGGTGTCTGAGTTTGGTCTGGTTTTCCCTTTTACTTAAACAGGGATAGCACCCTGAGTTCAATGCCTCACAACTGCTGTGCTCTCCCTCCCCTAGCACCCAGAGATACTCTCCACACCACGCCACTGCTGCTGCTGGGAGTGTGGGAGCGGGAGGGGTGGCATCTGTCATTTAGGAGTGTTTTTCTTATCTCTTCAGGGCCTCTTTCAGGGATATGAAGTTTAAACCACATACTATGAGGGCCCACCTGATTTTTTGTTCTTATGAAGGTGTTTTTTTCTCTGTAGACAGTTGTTACCTTGGTGTAAAGGGATGATTGGTGGAGTCTTCTATTCTGCCACCTTGCTCTGCCTCATTGAGTTGTGGTATTTCCAGTTGCTTTCTTTAAATCCTGTCTCTAAAACAAAGCAACCAACCTTACTGGAAACATTTTGTTCAGAAAAGGCTCAATGAGCACTAAAAATGTACCAGGAAACAAAAGGAAGTCAACATATATTTCAAAAATCTTTCTGGAGAAGACCCATAGACGAAATGCGAATAAACCCAGACAATGATTTCTACAGGCTAATACTGACCAAATAACTTTTTACAGCCTTGGTGTATTTTGAAGAGGCAGTTGCTGATGCCAACATGAGTACTTTCATAAATTTCAGTGCTCTATTATTACTATTATTTGCCTCTTAACTTCTAATTTCAGGTTAGGAGTGTATTTAAAATGGTTTACTCCTTTTTTTTTTTTTTGGACATATTCCTCTCATCCTGGGCACCCCTTGCTATGCCCTTCATTGTGGGGAGAGGCTTTCAATCAAAGATTTATATCTTGGCTGCATAATTACTCATCGTGCAATTGTGTTGTCTGTGACTATTCTGAAATAATCAGAGTACGTTAATTGTTTTACCTGGATAACAGATCTCAGCAGAAGCATATTCTGATTAGGGTATCACTCAAGTTTATTATATACCAACTATATCTTGAGCACCAGCTAGCATTCTGCACTGTGGCACAGGTGTAAGGTGCCATAAAGGTCCCTGGCTTCAGAAAAACAAAGTGAGCCGTAACACAGAATTCAGTAATTATTTATAATGTAGCAGGTGGCAAAGGACATGACAAAATAATAAAATACTACATATCGAAGACATTTCTCTTTGACGGGTGGAAAAATGCAAGTGAAAAAACAATTTGTTTTGTGCTCCCTACCTCCTATATACCTGGCAGTGTGAGAGGAGTATGAGATACAAAAATATACATTTCAATAAAACGTCATCCTAATCATTAAGGAATGCATTGCCAAACTGGGGCCAAAAGCCTAAAAAGATGGCATTTCAATAAAGGAAGATCATTGTTCTGAAAGGAATAACAGCATATTTCGTATGTTAAGTGAATGGTGGTCAGAAAACCCCTTCCTGGAGAAGATGATTCCTGAGCCGAAGCTGTAAGGCTGAGTAGACAAATGGCATTGGTGAATAAAGGTTATGTCCTAAATAAGCACGTTTTTTCCCAGGAAAATTCTAGACACTTTTGTTCCCAGCATCAAGTTAAGAATGCTATTTCTTCAGACTCAATAATAAATGAATACTTTTTTAAAACATTCAAGTTGATATATGAAAATGTTATCTTACTTGGAGTTTTAATATGCAAATACAGAACTTTTAACATTAGTGATGACATTACCTTAGGAGAGTCTGAAGAAAAGCTAAGTCTGCAATCATAAGGCAAGCAGATTATAACCCTGTGGAGGCTGGCAACCAAGGAGCAAGAGATCTAAGAATGTTCTTTCTAAATCCAACATCTTACACACGTCGTGTGGCTTAAAGTTATCTAGTGAAGATTAGCAAAGTGGATCCAATAATGAACTTTCGTTAAAAAATAAAAGATTTCGTTGCAAGCTACATTTCAAAAAGAGCACATTTTATATACTAGAACTTTTTAAAAGTTTATTTCAGGTTGAAGAAGTATATTTTCATAGTATTCTAGTATAATCATGCTACTTAAGGAATGAGATTTTTAACAAAGCCATACTCAATAGCGCTGTACTGTTTCATCATTATGGTAGTGATAAATACCATTTCACAGACAGGGAATTTGAATATTGTTTGTTAAGCTGATTATCATTTTAATATTCTTGAAATTCTTTTATTATATGGCATGCACAAAAACACTTTATCAATGTAATCAGTTCTAATATCACTAGGTTAATGTTTATTGATTATTATTTTAATTTTACTTTTAAAAGTTTTTCATTTCATTTTGATATTGCAAAATAACTAAAGGATATTGCAAGAGTTGCTAACAAATATAGAAACTAAGTATATGATAAAGGCTTCATGTCAAAGCAGTGGAGAAATTTAAAAGAAAAAATTAATTTTTTTCTAAAAATAGTATGAGATCATTGGTTAGTAATGTAGAAAAAGATAGAATGAAAGCATACAAGTAGTAGAAGAATGCATGGATGGATTCATCTATAAGCTAGGAATAGAAAAAGCTTTTCTTAAATATGACTCAAAATCTAGGAACAATTTGAGGAAAGAAAAACAAATGTGCCCACATTTAAAAATCATGTAAAAATACCAGAGCAAATAAAATGACAAATGAAAAACTGGGAAAATACTTGTGACTTATATTAGCCCAAAGGGTTAACATACGTAATATATGAAGAGCACCCAAAAATAGAGAACATTGTAAGATAAGAACACAAAGAGTTCATTGGAAAACTAATACAAATGGCCCTTAAAAATAAAGATGCTCAGTCTTACTCAAAAATAAGATAAATGGACGTTAAAAATACTTTGTAATGTTTTTTATCACCCATCATCACCTTTCTATCACCTATCGGTGGGGGAGAGGGTTTGACTACTCACTTGGTTGACAAGATTTGAAGAAACATTGCTGGTAGGAATCAAAATGTTGATGAAATGAAAATATTGATAGGATGAAAAATAACATAACACATATACAAGAAAATCTAGCAAAATAGAACGGCATGAACATTAATTTTGTGTTTGACCTTAGTAGTGGGATAAAATTACCTTTTAATTAAATGCTGCTATGTTCCTACTTAATAACGTATAAAAGCTAATCTGAAGGGATCAAACTGCTTTTAAGTAGCTTAATCCCTAAAAGTCAAAAGCAAAGTGAAACAGACAACCGTAACTACCAGAGTGATTGCTTGACATCCCAGAAAGTATTTACTTCAAGGGAATTTAAAACAGAGCAATCTGACTAGTGGGATAAGACCTCAGGACAAAAGCAAAACGAAGAAATCTTAGATTGTTTTGAGTAACATCAGTTGCAATAATACTGATATTGTTAATTGAAACTATTATATATACACACAAGCATACCTAGACATACACATAGTTGAATAAAGGAAGTGAGGGATAATATTAATATTTTATTGTAAATATATATATAAAGAAGTTAAAAGTCTGTAATTCTATAATTAAATTCGAAATATCAGTACAAACATATTTTTTTTCCTCTGGAAAAAACAAAAACATATTCCTAACTACGTCCATTGAAAAAGCCTAGAAATAATTACCCAGGCCAGTAACAGTGAGCCCCTTGCATGCAGATTTTTTAATGTAAATACCGTTTCTGACTAAAGTGAACCAAGACATTTGGAATAAGTAGCTGATTCAAGTGAGTCTGGAGCATTTAACATGAGAAATCACACGTGTTAACAAAGATGGCACAATTTGGCATCAGAAAGAATAAACTGCAATGCATGAAAACATACACAAAATGTTAAATCTAAAGATTTATAATTTAAAAACCCAATTGTTACTTTGGGAGAATGCTAAGGAATCAGCTTATTATTCTGAAAAGCAGTAAGCCAAGGTGAAGTACAGAACAATTATTATGCCTTGACTTGATTTCCTCAGTGTAATCAAACAGCTGATTAGATAAATAAATATATATGTAATTCCAGTTAAGACAGAAGTTACAATTAAATTAACAATTACTGTTTTTTCACTTGATAAAACTATTGGTTCTAGGGACTGTTCAGGGATAACTAATATGTTACATAAAAAAATGGAGAAGTTTATAATGGATGGATCAAGCTGACATCTCTTGAATGTACTCATCTCATTTAGTATCATGAAAGAGGCAGCCAGACATTTGATGTGTTACAATAGAAGGTGCCATGATGCCACCTATGAGATGCTGTCGCCAAAACACTGGCCCTAAATCTCATCAAGACTTTAGATCTAACTGCATTTTATATAACACACAGAGGAGAGAGGGACATGCTGACTAAAACTATGATACTGCAATCCTCGAAACTCAGGACCAACAATCTTGACTCTTAAACAAATAAATTATAGAAAAACAATAAATACTGAAACCTATTGATTAATACATCCTTAAAGATGTAGCCAAATTCAATGGGTTGATCTTATTTGAATTTTGATTTAAAACATATATATATGCATATAATGATAGCTGGATATAGTTATGGTCAAAATGGTAAGTCATAGATTTCAGACATTATAGATGTTGCAGAAAAGAAGATACAGTCCCTGGCCCCAAGGAACTTAAAATCTATTATAAATGGGAGTGAAAAGAGTCTGAGAGTGAAACTTTTTCTATCAACCGAGTTAATCTTCCATTGCATCCTCCACCACAGAACTTCATCAATCTTCTCTAGACCTGTGCTGTCCCTAATGTTATCTACTAGCCACATGTGGCTTTTAAGCCATTCAATGCAGTTACTGTGACTGAGAAAACACATTTTTTATTTTTACTAATTTAAATTCAAAAATCAATGCTCATTTAAGTTATTGGAAATATTTTAAGTATAATTGGAGCAGCATGAGTATGCGAATCTACTTTTCAACTGAAAATTTTATGAATTCTTAATACAGCTCAAGTATTTCTAAGGAAAATTTAGTGTTCAAATTAAGATGCGCCATAATTATGAAATAGACACCAAATTTTGAAGGTTTGGTATAAGATAAATTTTGTGAAATAGCTCATTAATTATTTGTATATTGATTAAATATTTAAATCATAATTTTTATATGCGAAGTAAGTACAAGTATTAATACATTCATTTCTTTTTTACTGTATTAGTGTTACTATCAGAAACTTTAAACTTATAAATGTGTGATTTATAATTTTAAACGATAAATGCATAATTTATCATTTTAAATTACAAAATTTAAAATTTGGATCTTTTCTTTTTTCCAGTATTGAGTGTTTACTATATGTCAAGTTCTATTTTAAGATGAAGAGACCACAGTTTCTGCCCTCAAGGAGCTTAAAGTCGAGTAGGTGAGGGAGACATTTCACTAAACATTATCACTTATTCTGAAAAATGCTAGAGCAGCACTGTGCAACAGAAACATAATGCACAACACATTATAATTTTAAAATCTGAGTTATCATATAAGACTCTAATGGTGCAGTATCTTCTTTCCAAAGATGCTGCAGATGTCCCAGACCACCCTGCTGCTTCTCCAATAGCACCTTCTTCCAAGCACACTGACTTGGCCAGAAGTCCTGGGTATACACCCCACCCATGCTGCCCTTTCTGTGTTGAGTTTTCTCTCCTCTTCTTGACTTAGAAGAAAGGTTATTGGGGGATAGGATATGGCTTCAAATGAATCTTGATAATATGCCTCCAAGGTTTAGGTATATTTCCTGCTCTGCAGCATAATTTAGTCTGTCTTAAGTGATGCAAATTATCCATCAATCTATCGACTATCTACCTATCTGTCTATGTATCTATCTTCATAGCTTCTCTGTTACTACCATATATTGTGCTCATCTTTCTCTCTGCCTTAGTTCATGCTGCTTCCCTTACCTGAAAGCCATTTTCTCACCTTTATTCTAATCCACTATTTTATAAGAGTGTGTTGCAGGACTATTTTAACCATTGTTCTCCCTTTTCCCTAATCTCCCAGCTAGCATCTATGGAAATTGTTACACACTTTTCTGCAACTAACCACTTAATTTATTTTCTTTTACAAAGTAATAATAGTAATTGCATATTTATTTCTTCATCTCCCTCTTTGGAGACCTTTTACCTCTCTGTGCCTTCATGAAGTCTAATCGATACCCTGTATTGGAGTTTGCAGTGTGCTGGAGCAGCATCAGTCCTTTTGAACAGAGGTTTGGCTGCCATCGCTCAGGGCCAGAACTCAGGCCAGGAAAGTGAGGTGCTTAGGATGCGCACTTCATGGCATCACAGGGTTGTTCAAGTGCTGGTGTTGAGCTGCAAATAGTTTAAAATTACTGAAAACTTAGGGATAAGGATGTGGAATAGTGAGAGGTCAGACTGGACAGGCAGGTGAGGGCCTGATCACGGACAGCCTTCTGTGTCCTGGAATGCAATCAGACTCTATCCTCAAAGCAACATGGAGCCAAAGTGCAATGTGGATCAGGAGAGGAACGTGATTTTAGATGGGCATGTTAGAATGACTGACTTCATATCAGCCTAGACAATCAGCTGGAACGAGAAAGAGACCAAAGACACAACACACTTAAAAATTCCGACACTCAGGATACTTCACTGAGAACCAAAAAGTTGACAAGAGGCTCTCACGGGTCCCACCAAAGGATCACCCTGGGTGCCACTGCCTGCCTGCTGCTAAGTCGTTTCCCAGTTGGCAGCTATCGAGGCAGTCATAAGAATGAGTTCCATAAAACTCAGCTGAGAACTATGAAACTGAATTTGAGGGCTTTTAGGAAGCAAGGGAGAAGCAGCAGCACTTGGACAAACTGCAGAGATAGAATAACTTTTGGAGATGAATACAATTCCCCGTGAAGAACAGCTCATACAATTAGTCATGTTAAATTGCCAAGGTACATTATCAGCATGAGCCACAGCTGCCCCATCTCAGCGCCAGGGAATGTTATTTTTACTCTTACAGTTACAGCAAGACTCTAATTACTGAAACTGCCGATGTCACCTTAATTACAGTTTTATTTAATGATCACATTGGGCACTGCCGTATGATGCGGGATTTTTTTTTAATAAAATACGGCAAAGAAGTGAAGGAGGAGAAATTAGCTCTCAATGTATTATCATTCAGCTCATTGGGGGGCACACACTTAAGAGAAGTTATGGCACAAAGAGCTCCCATTCACAGAGAATGTTGTTGGAATTTAGCATTTGTTGTTTAAGAGATAAGAAAATAGCACATTTTTAAAATGCAAGCTCATGCTTTTCCAGTCAGTCATTATTGGAAATAATTATTCATACCTGTATTTCTCAGTATACAGAAACCTGTTAGAAACACAACCAAATTAGAAAGTTCTTACATGTGCTGATACTTTGCAGTATTTTTGAATGCCCATTGAATAACTGAACCAGGCAGATTCCATGAGCTTGCAATGTAATCATAGGAATAAGTGACAAAGACATACATTAACTGCACATAAACAGCTGGGCACTAAATCACAGAAATGGTGTGAGTGACTAGCATGATTCTAGGCAGATGTGGTTAATGAAAATCATAAAAGGCTTAATATGGAATCCACCTTAAAAAGCATCTCTTTCAAATCCTTCATTCTGTTGGCAACAAGAGTGAGAAACACAGAGGTTAGGGCGCAATAAATTAGTGACAGACCTGACATTGTAATCCAGGGACTCTGGGTGTCAGGGTTGGCAGGGTCAAATCTTAAACAGTCATCAGAAGAAGAAAATGGAAGGAGTGTGTGTGTGTGTGTGTGCGCGCACGTGCCTGTTTGTGATAGAGGTGGCAAATACAGGGATATCCATATGCAGATACTATCTCCAACACGCCCAGGGACAGAGGCTAGTAAGTGAACATGGCATGATTTGTTACATGAATAGAGAACAACACAAAGGATAGGAGAAAACCTAGAGAATTGGATAATGGGAGAAGTGGTGAGCAATATATGAACAACTATGTTCCTGAATTTCAAGAGATAGTTGGAAGCCATTTCAAAAATACAAAGAAAAAGTGCTTTGCATGATCAAAACTTACCTTGTTGATAAATCTTGCTCCTGCAAGTAGGACAGATTAGAGATAGAAAAATCTGGAGCCATGAGAAAGCCAGAAATAGGGCTGTCGCTGTGAACTGGACGTATGGTTGGGAAACAGAAGTCCCACAAGGATTTTCATGAAAAAAATAAATGAGCAACTCTGAAGCTTTTACTCAGTATACAAAGATGAAGGAATGTTTTAAATCTCAGAACACAAGTTGGTAAGTCAAATAAAATACTAGTGGTATAAATTTGGGTTTTAGAATAAGAAAATAAACTCTAAATTTAACTTTCATTTACATGGCAGTGGGTCTCCCAGGTAAGGATATAACATAAAGAGAGCAAAATATCCAATTATAACATTAATTGGTCAGGGAGATTGCCTGAGAGATTGACAGGGAGATTGACACAGAGAGATTGCCATATTTTGAATATAACAATTATCTTCAAATGCTTGAATTCCTATACCTATTAAAAATATAGAATATCAAAGCTTAACTTGGTCATTTTTTTTTTGAAAGACTGTTTTGGTCAAAATATAGTTTATTTTATACCCATAGCTTTTAAAAATTGGAAAATAATAAGAGCCTTTCCCACACTACTCTGATACTGTGGAATTGTCTTCATAGATGATCAGAAATCGCCTGTAGCTCCATGAGGCTAATGTTGCTCTTTATGGGACATAAAGCTGCTTTAGCATCAGGCTTATTGCAGAAGGCAGCTTGAAGAGACATATTTGCCCTGCTTAAGCCTTTAAAAACTTATAAAAATAGCAAGTGCATCTCATCTGGCTCTACTGAAATAACATCCCTGAAAAGAAAAAAGCATTTCAACAAGCCTGAAAAACAAATGCCTCCCCAGAGATCAGCCTGCTCTTTGTAGAGAAGACTTTTTGTCAAAGCTCTTGGGGAGTTTTATGTAGAACCAGATGGGGCAAATTTTTCCTTTTATTGCCTTCACCTCTAATTGATGGGTATCCAGAGGGAGCCTGATTCATAAAGTGCAGGAAACCATCTTCATCTGTCCTCTTTCAGTTCTTTGCAAGAGGTTTATTTTCAGGAAGTCTAGTCCATTGACAAGAGTCCAATCAATGCAATTAAAATGAACAAATCGCTTTGCAAATCACCACCTCTAATTTCCACAGTGAGCCTCCTCTTAAAATCCATGAATGCTTTTATGGTCTTTGACATTTCTCTATGGAATTCAAATTGCTAAACATTCATGAAAGTGTAGATAAGTTGGAGATAAATCCAACCTCTAGGATCAATCCATGAAACTACTCTTAAAATCCAATATTTGTCCCCAATTCTTACCTTTGGGAGTAAACTATTTCAAATTATTACTGGACAGGATTACCTGATTTGTGCTTCCCTTCATCCCTGTTGTTCAAGTCAACCCTCAAGGAAGTATCAATAATTATCAAGGAAACCTCCTAGTGAACATAGAAATACACACACACACACACACACACACACACGTGGCAAATGCTGTCTGCACCTAGCACATGACCTCTTTTTTTAAATCTAAGAACACAAGTTGGTAAGTCAAATAAAATGCTAATGGTATAAATGTGGATTTTAGAATAAGAAAATAAATTTAACTTTCTTTTAGATGGCAGTGGGTCTCCCAGCTAAGGATGTAACATAAAGACCGCAGCACATGGCAAAATTGTCCTATTGACTCTGCAGACCCTACATGTAAGAACAAACGAAAGTTCTGGGAAAGAAGGATGAAAAGGAATTTCAGGGTAAATGTCTCATCCCCATTGTCCCTGCATTGGATAATTCTGAGATCTGTCATTGAATTTCAGTGTTTTTGCACAGGCTCAGCTTCTATATCCCAGTGGCAAGCCACTGCATAAACACTGCCTTTATTGGCTTCCTCCATGTCCCTGCCTCTCTTCCCCTTATCCCTGTCAATGCTCCCTGGGATTACCTTCCAAATAAACTGCTTGGATTTAAGGTCTGCTTAGGGTAAACTAAAATAGTTTGTTACAATGTTTGTCCATGGAAGCCTAGGTAGGGAAGAAACAGATCAGGGACTACAGAACCTGCTCCACCCCAATCGCTTCTCTGATAATGGCCTCCTGAACAGGCAAAAAGCAATCCAGCATGTTACAGGGCATTAGTACTTGTGCTCTCCTAAGAACTTTCTCCCTTATCTCCAAAGACAATTCTGGTAGACATAGCGGGTTGCTATGGCGTGTATTTCTTTTATCCCTTCCTTCCGCTTTTTGTCCAGCTGACACAAGTAAACAAAAGCAGGCGGTAAGTGTTCTCATGCACATCAAAGCCAAGTATTGTGCATGGTAGTAGAAAATATTTTCTTTGAAACACAGTATAAACTTCAGGTTTGGTCCTCAGATTATTCGTATCTTCCTGGAACCTGCCATATTTCACTTTTACAGAAAC
Organism: Colobus angolensis palliatus; assembly: GCF_000951035.1. Taxonomy (NCBI): domain Eukaryota; kingdom Metazoa; phylum Chordata; class Mammalia; order Primates; family Cercopithecidae; genus Colobus; species Colobus angolensis. The sequence goes on along the minus strand of NW_012115688.1, from coordinate 1,125,107 downwards.
TCATCTGTAAATGAGAGGATTGGAAATTTGAGAACTTGGCCTGGCACAGTGGTTCATGCCTATAATCCCAACACTTTGGGAGGCCAAGATAGGCAGATCGCTGGAGCCCAGGAGTTCCAGACGAGCCTGGGCAACATGGCAAAATTCTGTCTCTACAAAAAGATACAAAAAATAGCCAGACATGGTGGCACATGCCTGTGGTCCCAGCTACTCAGGGGGCTGAGGTGGGAGAATGGCTTGAGCCCAGGCAGCAGAGGTTGCAGTGGGCTGAGATCGTGCAACTGCACTCTAGCCTGGGCAACAGAGACTGTGTACAGTCTCAAAAAAAAAAAAAAAATTTGAAAATGTACATCAGTTGCCATTTTATGTTTTTATAAATCCAGTGAAATTTCTGTAAAGTCTAGGCTGATACCCTTTACAGGTACTGAGGCAAACATTTTCAAAATCTATATACATTAACAGAAGTTAACATGAAATGGGAAATCTCTTCAAACCAGTCTTCTTTAGACAGGTATAAATATATAGCATTTTTTGCCATCACTCTCTGGAGATTTCCCATTTATCAAGAAAACTAGACTGCCCATAGTTGCTCACAGATAGAATGAACAGTGGGGTAATTTCAATCCCAGTGCTTGATGAGGTGCTTGTCCCTCAACAACAGGCTTGGTAGCTTCCAGCTATGACTTCCTTCTTCCAACTCTTTTCCCCTCTGGCTGAACTTCAAAATCAAAGTGAAATTTATCTGCTTAATGTAATACCTGCTTTGCCCAATTCATTTATCAATGTTTGGCTGATTTCTTTCCAAGAGGCAGATATTTGGGCATAAATATTTTCTATTCTATATGTAATATGTAGCCCTGGGTAACTTTCATCAGGGATGGCATTAAGCTCTGTGAAATGATGGACTGTTTTCCTTCACATTACCTTCCTCCAGGTAAACTACTCTGTAGATTAGTAACTGGTTTTTCTTGATTTATTTTTGAAGGTTACTCCATATTCCTTTACACAGTACTTTTCTATGAATTATGCATGCTGCTAAAGTCCAACACCCAGCAAAGGCAGTGGACTATAATTTCTTCTCTTGTAATTTACATCATACCACCATAAATGACTTAAGCTTCTAAATTTTTCATTCAGAAGATACAGCTCGATACTAAGTGGGAGGTTTTCAGGCCTCCAATAATACTTCAGTTGAGTACCATTAATTTTATTTTGAATTTGATATTTCTATGTTTTAATTATAAACCTTATCTACAGACTGAAACATAAACATACAGAACCTACATTGACCCCCAAATATAAAACATCTGAAATATGAGCGTTTCCTGTTTCTTTTCTATCTGAGGCAATAAGGTGAGTTGAGAATCAAAAACAGAAGAGACGTGAATGGAAAAAAATATTTTTTATAATAATATATTAATATTAATAACTTAAATCTCTAGGATTTAAGTTATTTTTATCTTTAATCATCATAAATTACCCTGGTTTGTTTCTCAAGCCTACATAAATATCACTTTTTTGGCTTTTATTCTTTTTAATGAGTTTCAGAGTGTTCTAATTTTAGTATAATGAACACGTATTACTCTCACATAGCAAATGTTCAGGAAAATATTAATAACTTAAATCTCTAGGATTTAAGTTATTTTTATCTTTAATCATCATAAATGATTTAGGTTTGTTTCTCAAGCCTACATAAATATCACTTTTTTGGCTTTTATTCTTTTTAATGAGTTTCAGAGTTTTCTAATTTTAGTATAATGAACACGTATTACTCTCACATAGCAAATGTTCAGGAAAATATTTAAAAGTAAAAGACATTTAAGAGCAACAGCAACAACTTCCCAAGAAAAGCTTTAATTCAGGCTGCAATTCTACCTCTCATCCCATTTCTCTCTCCTTATAATTTTTGAACATTGATAGGAATAATTGTTAAAAGTTGAAAGGACGCAAAGGCATAAGAATGATACAGTGGACTTGTGGGACTAGCGGGAAAGAGTGGGAGGAGGGTGAAGGATAAAAGACAATAAATACGGTGCAGTGTATACTGCTCGGGGGATGGATGCACCAGGTTCTCACAAATCTCCACTAAATAACTTAGTCATGTAACCAATACCACCTGTACCCCAATAACTTATGGAAAAAAATTTTTAAAGAATATAAAAATTTATAAAGAATCTTATTCTGGAAGATAAGAATTTTTTTTTTTTTTAAGAAATAAAATAGTATGGGATAGAGAAGCGCCTCAAGAGTTCACAGGAGACCATTTCTTTTACTGATATGCAGGACAGGCATAGCCAGTGAATTAGGTGTCAGTTCAGATCCCAGATAAGACACCAAGGCAAGTTTCAGGGGGAATGTTGGGAGGAGTCAAGGAAGAACCCAGAGTGGCTAGAATGTTTATTTAGAGAACAACAGAAATTATCTGAGCCACTGGGTAAATCCACTGTCATTTTTTGTTTAACTTTTTCTCTTTTATTGCTTCAATGAACCATGTTTTAGCCTGTACTTGTTATTCTCCATATTCCTCTTCTGTCCATGGAACTTTCTCCTTTAGTTTTAAAAATCATGACCGGGTGCGGTATCTCACGCTTGTAATCCCAGCACTCTGGGAGACTGAAGCGGGCAGATCACGAGGTCAGGAGATCGAGACCATCCTGGCTAACACGGTGAAACCCTGTCTCTAATAAACATACAAAAAATTAGCCGGGCATGGTGGCGGGAGCCTGTAGTCCCAGCTACTCGGGAGGCTGAGGCAGGAGAATGGCGGGAACCCGGGAGGCGGAGCTTGCAGTGAGCTGAGATCGTGCCACTGCACTCCAGCCTGGGCGACTGAGCGAGACTCCGTCTCAAAAATAAATAAATAAATAAATAAATAAACAAACAAACATAGCCTAAAAGAACAGGAGGACCTGAGGAATTCCCAAACCTGTTGATCTCAAGGTCATCTGACCAACAGCAGAATCAGAAAACCCTCCTGGGCACCGCGTTAGACCCTCTCTGCTCCTCCTTGACACCAGCAACTGTTCGCTGGATAACCACTTCCTTCAGATGTCGTCTGGCAATACCTGGGTTCAGTTGCCTCATTCAATTTTCAGTTTTTCTTCTGGGTTCCAGCCTCCTGGGACACCTTTGAAGGTCAGCTTCTCCCTCCTATTCCCAGAACCCAGTACGTGGGTGTAAGGGTGGTTAATGCCCCGCAGTTCAGCTTTTGACTATTGCGAATGTAAACCTGTAGATAAGTTTCTGCAACCAGCCCTTGGATGGAAATTCTGAGGCACATTCTAAATGGCTTTCCATAAAGTGATGGCCAACTCAAAAACAGACTTTTTACTCACCTGCCCTCTTTCCCTGTTTCACACTCCTTTGTCTGTTACCCTTCTTCCCTGAGATCACTTCCCAAAATAAATTGCCTATGTATAAGTAGCATGGGAGAAATTTAGCCCACTGGGGTAGGGGAGGACTATTTATTTGATTGATGCAACAACAGATTATTATTGACATTGCTGTTTAGGTGAGCCTGCTGGGAAGAACTAGAAAAGTCCTCTGTAGAGAAAGAAGGGAATTCAGTGGTTTCCATTTAAAATTGCAGAAGTTTGGGTTGGTTTTACTTTTGCTGGTTTTTTACTTCTCTTGAAGAGTGGTTTAAGGAGAGCCCTGCTTTCTTCAATAAAGTAAATTGGCCAGGCTCAGTGACTCACACACATAATCCCAGCACTTTGGGAGGCTGTGGCAGGAGGATCACTTGAGCCCAGGAGTTCAAGACAAGCCTGGACACCGTATTGAAACCTTGTCTCTATAAAAAATATAAAAATTAGCCAGGCGTGGTGGTGCATGCCTGTTGTCCCAGCTGACATGCAAGGATTGCTTGAGCCTGGGCGTTCAAGACTGCAGTGAGCTATATTCTTACCACTGCACTCCAGCCTGAGTGATAGAGCGAGACTCTCTCACTTAAAAAGTAATTGCTAAAATACCTTTGCATCTATGTATAAAAAGAGATAAATCTTTCTATAATTCATCAGAGAGTAGTGGGTTTTAGTTACTGTGTAGTATAACGTGTAACTCATTTGCCCGTGAAGCACTAACTTCCATACGAGTAATTTTTTGTGTGTGTGTTTGTGTATGTATATGTGTGTTGGGAGAAAGTCTAGACTCCTTACGCATAAAAAGAAAGTGAATTCCAGGAAAAGTTTAACTTATCTAGGAAGAGAAGAAAACTAATGCGAATCTTGCTATTAACTTAATGCATCACGAAAATGACTTCACCTAAGTGTTTTGTGCCATATTTTCTAGCATCTGTAGTATGATTATAATAATAACCTTCTTAGAGAAGGAAATCTTTTTTCCAAAAATTACACTGCCCTCAATCACGAATATTGCTTCAAAATTCATATTTACATTCTGTTTTATAAGGTTATTTTTCTAAATACTTTTTCAACCCAAATGTCATGCAAATGTTTTGAAATCATCACAATGAAAAGCACAATGTTCAACTCTGTAAGAAGACAACATTCCATTGTAGATGTTGCTTTATTACTTTTTCTTTTTCATACTTATGTTCATAAATTTTTAAAATACACACAGTATCTCCTAAAGAATCATATTTAAATGATGTTTGATTTAGCAATATATTTGAGTGGGATACTTGCATTTTTTTTTACCACTTAGAGGAAGACAAAGATATGGCTTTGTGAGCAAAGACTAATTTTGTCTAAATTCTACATAAATTATGCATTTTCAATAAATCAAAATTTTCTCCATCTTTTTCATGTTTTGTTGAAAATATTCCACTTTTTACAATACATTTCTTATATTATTACAATTAAAGGGTTTGAACTACAATTACAAAGTTGCAGAAGAATATGATCATTGAAGAGCTTTATTTTTGTTTTTTAAATTGTTTTTTGTCTTAGAGGACTTCATAATTAATTTTCAATTCAAGCGATATTCTTTGGAGGCATCACCCAAAGATTACAAAATGTTATTTCTCTATTTTATCGCCATTAAGGAAATATTTGGAATTTTGAATGAGTCTCTACAAAGAGAAAAGTTGTGAATCACTACTGACCCTCAGGAAATGAATGAGGCTGGTTGTAGAAAGCTTCAGGCAGATAGAATTTAAAAATCACTTTCTTATATTCCAGGTTATAGAAATTCTCTTTAAGACCAAGTGGAGATGTCAGTATGACTCATGTATACTTTACAGAAGTCAATTTGATATAGAAACCAAGTTGACATAGAAGTCAATTATACACTAATACATACAGACATATGTAAGTATATGTGGGTGTGTATCTTTTATTACTTACAAAAAGCTATTTATGAAAGTTTACTTTCTTTTATTTTACTTTAAGTTCTAGGATACATGTGCACAACGTGCAGGTCTGTTACATATGTATACATGTACCATGTTGGTGTGCTGCACCCATTACCTTGTCATTTACATTAGGTATATCTCCTAATGCTATCCCTTCTCCCACTCCCCCCACCCCACAACAGGCCCCAGTGTGTGATGTTCTCCACCCTGTGTCCAAGTGTTCTCATTGTTCAATTCCCACCTATGAGTGAGAGCATGCAGTGTTTGGTTTTCTGTCCTTGCGATAGTTTGCTCAGAATTATGATTTCCAGCTTCATCTATGTCCCATAAAAAGACAAAGGTTCCTTTGTCACCACAGACAATGTTTTCAAATGAATCCTGTCATTTTAGCAAACAGTATAATGTTTTCTTAACATTGTAGTTAAAGATGCAGGCTTTGGTACAACCATATAATGGATACTACCCAGAAATAGGAGGGGATGCCTGATTTAGGCAACAGCATGGGTGATTCTTAAATGCACTTTTCTAAATGAAAGACACCAAATTCAAAATGCTATACACTGTATGATACCCTTCATGTGACATTATGGAAAAGGTAAACTATAGGAAAGGTAACCATACCAAGATCTGTGGTTCTCAAGGGCTGGTTGTCTCTCAAGGAAGCAGGAGCTGTCTAAAGAGGGCCACACAGT
>NW_012115688.1:1115778-1118026 GCF_000951035.1 Colobus angolensis palliatus | reverse complement strand
TCAAAACCACAATGAGATACCATCTCACACTAGTCAGACTAGCTATTATTAAAAAGTCAAAAAACAACAGATGCTGGCACAGCTGTGGAGAAAAGGGAACACTTATACACTGTTTGTAGGAATATAAATTAGTTCAACCACTATGGAAAGCAGTTTGAACATCTCTCAATAAACTTACAGCAGACCTACCATTTGACCCAGCAATCCCATTACTGGGTATATATCCAAAAGAAAATAAATTGTTCTACCAAAAGAACACATACACTCGTATGTTCATCGCATCACTATTCATAATAGCAAAGACATGGAATCAACCTAGGTGCCCATCAGCTGTGGATTGGATAGAGGAAATATGGTACATAGATACCATGGAATACTATGCAGCCATAAAAAAATCATGCCCTCTGCAGCAACGTGGATGCAGTTGGAGGTCATTATCTTAAATTAATGCAGGATCAGAAAACCAAATACCACATGTTCTCATTTATAAGTAGGAGCTAAACATTGGTTACTCATGGACGTAAAGATGGTAACAGTAAACACTAGGGACCACTGCAAGGGAGGGAAGAAGGAGGACAGGGGTTGAAAAAGTACCTGTTGGGTACAATGCTCAATAACTGGGTGATGAGATCAGTTGTACTCCAAACCTCAGCATCACATAATATACCCAGATAAAAAACCTGCACATGTACCTCCTGAATCTAAAATAAACATTGAAATTATTAAAAATAAAAAATAATCTTGAGGACAGATATTCTTTAGCTCTACTTAACTCTGTAGGCAACCTAGTGTTTTTGTAAAGAAAATACTTGATGCTTATGTAGAATAAATGAATAAATAAAGAGTATGAAGTATTAAAATTACTTAGCCCTTTAATGAAAATAATGATACATGAATTTGAGAAATAAATGATTCTTTTAGCCTGGGACTTCACTTAAGCCAAAATAATAATAGCTACAATCATTTATAGGAAATTAATTTATAATTCAACATGAAATTTTTGTTTTTAACTTTTAAGTTCAGGGGTACGTGTGCAAGTTTGCTCTATGGGTAAACTCATGTAATGGGGTTTATTGTAAAGATTATTTTGTCTCCCAAGTATTAAACCTAGTACTCCTTGGTTATTTTTCCTGATCAGCTCCGTCATCCCACTTTCTACCCTCCAGTAGGCCCCAGTGTCTGTTGTTCCTTTCTATGTGTCCATGTGTTCTCATCATTTAGCTCCCACTTATAAGTGAGAACATGTAGTATTTGATTTTCTGTTCTTGCATAAGTAGCCTCCAGCTCCATTCATGTTCCTGCAAAGGACATGATCTTGTTCTTTTTTGTGGCTGCATAATATTCCATAGCATATGTGTACCACATTTTCTTTATCCAGTCTACCGTTGACGGGCATTTAGGTTGATTCCATATTTTTGCTTTTGTAAATAGTGCTGTAGTGAACATATGTATGCATGTGTCTTTATGATAGAACAATCTATATTCCTTTGGGTATATACCTAGTAATGGGATTGCTGGGTTGAATGTCAGTTCTGTTTTTAGGTCTGAGGAATCGCCACACTGCTTTCCACAATGGTTGAACTAATTTACACTCCCACCAACCATATATAAGCATTCCTTTTTCTCCCCAAATATAATTTTCTTATGTGGAGTTTTATCCTCATAAATAGAGTAGCCATGTGTCTTGGTTTATCCTTGCTCTTCCAACATACTCTTTGATCCTGTCTGGTTTGGCCAACATTTGTCCTGGATTTTCCATATTTTAATCAAGTATTGCTTTAATACTTGCAGTAATGTAGGCTAAGCTGGATTTAGTAGGTCCATATTGTCTTTTCACCTTCTTCCAGAACCTACAAAGGAAGTGTCTGAGTCACAGGTATGGGGAAACAGAGTGCTTATTGAAACATGGTTAAACCCACAAGGCAACTAACTGGCTGCGAGCTCTCTATCTTTTCCAAGCACTTTACAGACACCAGGTGATTAACACCTCCCTTTCAAGCACTGCTTGCAGGGCACTCACTGATAAAATTAAGGCTCTGTGACAGGAGCAGGTAGGGACAGCAATCCCATCGCTCTTGGACAGCGGTGGGAGGAGGGCACAACGCTCTGCCCCTGCTGGTCACTTTTTGTACCTGATTGCTGTCTGTGCTGGGAGGAGCTCAAAGCACCTGGGCTACCAGGCAGGGAGCAGAGGGGAACATGAGAATGACAGGTTAGGAAATTCCAAGTTAGGTATGTGAAATAAGTG
>NW_012115688.1:1049909-1113958 GCF_000951035.1 Colobus angolensis palliatus | reverse complement strand
TGTTGATTTTAAATTTTTACTTCAAAGAGTTTTATCCAAAAAGTTTGGGTGATAAATTACAAGAAGAAGAAAAACCCTATGAGGTAACTGTACAACAGATATTGTTTATGTATGTGATTTGCTTAAAGTCACACAGCCACAACGTGAAAGGTCTGGGACTGGAGCCAAGTCCTTGGAGGAGGATTGAGTGAGAATCTACAAACTAAGCAGCATTCCAGGTTCAAGAAACATATGCATTGTTCTCGACTTGCTTCATCTAGTTAGAATAGAAAATAAAGGAAAGGGGGGAAAAATAACACAGAGGTCTTTAAGAGGTCCAAACTACCAAATTTTAAATTAAGGATGCAATGTTATATACAGTAACATAGTGTGGACCAGAAAAGGCATAGAGAAAGGCTACTGTTTGGAAGAATTCTGAACCATGTTTTGGAAAGGGAAGAGAGAGGGGTCCATACCAGAGATCTGGGCTGGAGCCCATTGGCTTGGTGGGTGACTGTGTAGATGCATAAATCAGAATTAGCACAACACCTGTAAGAACCGCAGAGTTTCTAATGGCCAGAAGATAGGAGCTTTAAGTGTTGAGTTTGAGATTCGTAAACAGAATGCTAGATTTTAAAGGTTACATTAGAAATGCTGGATAAAATGGAACTACTACAACCTGTTTAAACAGAAAAAAAGATGTAATACAATTTGCTATACTTAAATATAATTTACTACATAAATTATATTTGGCAGTCATTTATTCATTAATGCATTCAGCAAACATCTACCAGATGTGTACAATGTACCAGGAACTGCTCTATGCAGTCAGGAGAGAACAATAAATGAAACAAAGATCCTGTCCTCATGGAAGACTAGTAGAGAAAACAAATGATAATTTATATGAATCTTAGATTACAATATAATATAGAATTACAAGGAAGAAACACAAAGCTTGACATGGGGATTACAGCAACGGAGTGCAACTTTAGATGAGACGGCCAGGGAATAAAGCTAGTGCTTACATAGTTCATATTCTATATATTAAAACATTTAATCCTCACAAAAATAGTCTGTGATAGGTGTGCAAGTTTAGTCATTTATCCAACGGTGCATGACTAGAAAGTGGTGCCATTATTTCAAATTTAGACTGTGTGGCTTGAGTCCAAGTTCCTAATCATCACATTAATATTTTTCCATGACTTTGAGATAGTAACTTTGAGCTAAGACCTGAATTAAGCAAGAGAGTCAGCCATGTGATTATCTGAAGGAAGATCGCTTCAGAGGGAAGAAAGGGTGCAAAAACCCTGATCAAAAGTATGTTTGACATGTCCAAGAAATACCAAAATTGTGAGATGTGGCTGAAACTGAGTTAGTCAAGTAGGAAATTGAGAGGAAAATACAGTCATATTATTAGGACATTGTGGTCCACCGAAAGGAGAATAAATGGTAGCTGTCTAAGTGTGGAAGCAGAAAGCATGACACCATCTATGTAACAGGTGGTGCTGGCTTAGATTAAGGTATTGATGGTTGTGATGTTCTTTTTGACATGTCAACTTGGCTACAGTCTCCGGTTAATCAAACACAAATCTAGGTGTTGCTGTGAAGGTGTTTTGTAGATGTGGTTAAAGTTCATCATCTGTTGAATTTGAGTAACATAGATTTTTCTAGATTATCTGGGTGGCCTGACCTAATCAGTTGAAGCCTGAAGACCAGAGTTGAGGCTTCCTGAAGAAGAAAAATTATCACTATGGAGAGCAGTTTCATTTCTTCCTAATGGTCCGCCCTACAGATTTCCAACTTGCCAGTTCAGTCCCCACAATCACAAGAAGTAATTCCTTGCAATAAATCTTTAAAGAATATTTCCTGTTACGTGGTAAAGGGGTAGACACTGGTAATATTCAGGATATATCAAAGGTGGTATTAAATGTTGGACATGAATGAGAATGGGAGAAAGAAGTGCTTGCTTTGTCAATAATACTGCATTATAATTATTCCCCCATTGATGTAAGAAAACAATGGAGAAATCAGTTTGGTAAGAAGAGTAGAAAGTACTTCATAGTCAACATTCATTGTAGAATAAATCTAGTTATCTTTTGTGAGTGCCCATATGCTATATATGTGTGTATGTATGTATATATAAAATACTATATCTGTGTATAATACAGATGTATATAATATATAGAGAGAAGATGCTATATGGATATATAGTATATATATACTATATTATATATATTGATATAAAAACACACAAAACTATTTTCATTTTACACTGTATGCCAAATATGAACAGGTTATCTCTGAGTGGGTTTGTGGGTTCATTTCATTCAGTCATTAAATATTTATTAAGTGCCTTCATTGCCCAGACATGAAATGCTAAGGGCAAACAGGAGTGAATATGATGGTTTTAAAAAAATTTTTTATTATACTTTAAGTTCTGGGATACATGTGCAGAACGTGCATGTTTGTTACATAGGTATATGCGTGCCATGGTGGTTTGCTGCACCCATCAACCCATCATGTTTTTCAGGTTTTCTATAATTAGTTGTAATTACTTTTTAAACACACAAAATTCTTTTTAAGGATGGTGTTATCTCAGTTATTTCAAAAGCATGTTAAGTTTATTCTGTCTAGCAGTGGGAGTTCAGAAAGGAAAACCAAAAAAAAAAAAAAAAAACCACACACACACAGCACATGATTCTGTCCAAAATAAGACTAAATCATCCTGAGTCTGCTTTCATGACACCAGGTATGACTTTTTTTTTTCTGTTCTAAGTGCTTAACAAGTAATATTCAAACTTCCCTTCATGTTGAATCCTGCTGCTATTTGAATACAGTCTCTTGATTACATCCCTTTTTACAACAGCCTTTAGAGGGCCATGGACAGATTTCCACTGGCCTCAAGTCTTCCTAAAAGTGCTCTCCAGCAGGATTTGCCTTTGTGGAAGCTGCCTCATTTGTGCAAGAGAAAGTGATGGTGTGTTTGACTCAATTACTCATTCTACTACCTTCTGTATGTTGGCTCTCCCAATATGGATCCCTTCCATGTCCTCAATTTCTGTCTCTATAAAAGGATAATAATAACTGTCCTGCTCCTTTCTCTAAATAAAATACATTAGCAGTTATTAAGTGGGTTTAGAAATGCAAACATGCCATTCTGATAGGAAAACGCAGGATGAATAGTGTGGGAAGCAACTATGAGGACATCTCCTCAAAGGCATTTTCTTTTGAGGCCACTGCCTTCATATAATACAAAAAGCGGGATAATACCTGGACCGATTTCACATACTATTACAAAAAGCATCTAAAATGTTATTTTAAGCTACCAGAAAATTATCCTCCAAAAAATGTCAGCTTAGTGCTTATCGATAGTAATTTGAAATACGCAGGATGTCAGGGTGAACTATGTACTTCCGTCCTTACAGATAAAGTATACTACATGAGTTCAAAAGCGTTTATTCAAATACCTCTCCTGAGAGGTTAACAGGGCTGCTGCTGCTAGAACATTCGGTGCACTGGATGCAGAAAACCCAAGGAGCCTGTGGCTCTGCTAGAAGATTAAGGACTCTCCACTCCCTGTGTCACTGCCAGCTCCCAGTGTCCTCATCAATCTCTCCAGCAGGCTGTGCAGGCATTGCTTTCTTGTCGCAGTTTTATAAACAGGAGGAAGTGAGCTATTGTTGCTACATACACTCATGCCTGACCATAAAAAGATAAATACTTTAACTCTTAAGCTTCAGAGAGTAGAAATCTGGCTAAACACTAAGAGATAAGAAAATTAGTTCACTAGGCACCCACAGAAGTGAGTTTACAGAAAACGTTGAATGAATGGTGACGTCACACAGATATCCAAGAGATACTGCAAAGACCAGCACAAAGATTGTTCATCGATATGCATTATTTATTGTTCAAGGTTAGTTGTCGATTCCAATTATGTTTTATTTCTGTTGTTTCCCGTTTGTGTATAAGGTTCATGTCAGACTTAATCATTCCTCGCCCTGCAGTCTCATGGCAGGTTGTTTGTACTGCACTCTGCCTTGTGTTGTCAGCAGAGTCTGTCAGCTATTCTCAATCTGTTCTCCTCCCTAACTGCAGTACACACACCTACAGGACAATATCCCACGTAAGAAACCCCCATAGGCAGACCCAGGGTAGCACACTGTGCACACCTCAAAAGCACACTGCTGTAGAAATAACCTTGAATCCACTCTGATTTGGGTATGTTTGACCTGGCTGATGACCAGTGGGTCAGCTTCACAATAATCACAGTTTCCATAACTAACACGTGATGGCCAGAGGCATCTGCTATTCTCCCTGTTGGAGGTGAGGCATCCATGAGCCACAGTCAGGCATTCCCATGCAAGAAGGAAAAAAATCCAGCTCCTTATTGTTCTCTCTGCATTGTTCTTTCTTAAAGGAAGCCTGCCCCAGGGTTTGGAAAATACCATTCAGGCTATCTCTATGTCTGAAGTCTCTGAAAACATGCAGAGGGGAAGAAGAGGGAAATAAAAGACTTGTATCCATGAATAGAAATATCCTGGGGAAGGAGCAAGAAATCGTGTGTTTGCTAAGTGTGGGAGAGGTCACTGTTCCCGGGTAGCCCCATGCTTTTCCTGTCATCTCGGGATTTTCACAAATCCTACCCTGACCAGCCAGGGAACTGTGGGGCATGCCTGCGATGGGACCTGAGCTGTGCAAAGAAGCACTGTTATGTGAGCACGTCCACACCAGCGGATGTACGCTTTACATGGAAATGACCTCCGAGAATCCTTCCTAGCTCTGGCGTTGGCCAAGCAGAGTCATCTTCTCGAGGACACTCAGGGGAGACTACAGTACTTAGTGGGAAATACCAGTTAGAGGTCAGTGGACATCCTGACAAAGGGAATTGAGATAAGTTTTTTCCTATTAATTTGGGATTGGAAAGAAAGCTGAGTTGAAAGCACCCTGCAGCTCTGACTGTGCCATGTGGAGCACAGGATCAGTGATCTCCAGTAAAGAGTAAACTGACTACATGAGGCCCTGGAGTCCTACTGTCTTTCTGTGCTCTCAGGCCCTCCCCGCGTAGCCTAAGGAAGGAAGACTGCAGGGTGCCTCAGGCTGACTCCAGGCCCCTTCACAGTTCCTCCAGGCACTGGGCCCTGAGCATCTTCCTGTCTGTGACACCCATGGTTAGCTCCTGACCAGCCAGGCCCAGAACCCGCCTGTCCTGAGAAAGGCAAAAAATACTCTTCCACCAAGAAACATCCATCGTCCTTAACTAATAGATCAAGAGTTAGAAAATGAACACTATCTAGGGCCTATCAGAGGGTAGAGGGTGGGAGGAGGAAAGGGATCAGGAGGAATAACTAGTGAGTACTAGGTTTAATACTCGGGTGATAAAATAACCTGTATAACAAACCCCTATGACACAAGTTTACCTATGTAATAAACCTGCACATATACCCCTGAATTAAAGGAAATATTAATAGATACTTTCATGGCCCCAACATTTGTGGAGGCCAGATGGATTTTCAGTCCTAACTTAGTAACTTTCTGACTTTATCATCTTTGCAGCTACTTCACCTCTCTAGGCCTCAAGCACTGCCTTATCTACACAATGGGTACGATAATAGTGTCCACTTCATGGGGTTTAGTGTTGCATGTTTTAGAAATCATGCTAAGTGCTGAGCATACAGCCTGGCACTGTGCTAGAGAAAAATTAATTTTTTTTTTTTTTTTTGAGACGGAGTCTCGCTCTGTCGCCCAGGCTGGAATGCAGTGGCCGGATCTCAGCTCACTGCAAGCTCCGCCTCCCGGGTTTACGCCATTCTCGTGCCTCAACCTCCCGAGCAGCTGGGACTACAGGCGCCCGCCACCTCGCCCGGCTCGTTTTTTGTATTATTAGTAGAGACGGGGTTTCACCGTGTTAGCCAGGATGGTCTCGATCTCCTGACCTCGTGATGCACCCATCTCGGCCTCCCAAAGTGCTGGGATTACAGGCTTCAGCCACCGCGCCCAGCCGAGAAAAGTTAATTTTTATTATGAAACAATGGTCCGTTCTGCAGCACTGGGTTAGATATTGGGCCTAATATTTACCATATTGGTACCAAACAGTATACAATTTGTCTCCAGAGACCTCTAATTTGTACTGTGACAGTAACTTAATTTGGCAAGAGCCATGCAGTCTCTGAAAGAGACGCTTAGGCTACTGCAAAAAGTAATCAGGCCTCCAAGAAAAAAATGCCATCCCAGGCCAAGAGGACGCAGCAGAGTTGGCACAAAGCAACTTGGTTGATGAGAGCCTGGGAGGGTGGGGAGCGGCCTCAGGAAAATCGTGAGCAAGGAGAGGCACTGCTGAGTTTGGTGGGTCAGCCAGCCAGAGAGCTGGCAAAGCCAAAGGCGTCCACTTCAGAAAGCAGAAGAGGAAAACAAGTGTTGTCCTTATATGAAGACTCTTTGCTTGGCCAAACTTTTGTCAGGCTCTTGAAGCTCCTGCTAGGCCCATCTGTGCAATTCTTGATGAAATTCAGTTTTAGCAGACAATCCTGCTAATTCAGTTTAGCAAGAACTCCCTACCTGTGTTACCAGATCACCTTCAACATCGGACCAGGTTCCCCATCCTCCACTGTCTTCCAGGGAATGTCTGCTCACCCTGGCCTGTCTTCAGCAAAAGTTCCGTTAGGAAGATTTAGCCGAAATCCTTCTTATCTTTGATGTTTCTTCTTAGTAATTTTCTATCCACTGACCCTCCCCTGTTGCTTGGCTACAACTTCCCACTTGCCCATTGCAGTGGGTCCTATACCTATCACAGTGGTCTTGAATGAAGTCCACTTTACCGTGTTTTTACAATATTATGCGATTTTGTTTTATTATCATCCCCTACGGGAGGGAGAGATCCTGGGGCAGGAAGAGCATGGCAAAAATAATGCATGCATTTTCCTTGCAGAAAAAAAGAAAGAAAAACCAATGTAAATTGAGTCATACCCTGGGTCTAGACTGTTCAGAGGCAGGAACTCGCTCAGCCCATTTTCTTCTAGATAACCACCACTAGGAGACTGTGGCCAAGAGCTTCCCAGAATTTGAGTGAAGACTAGACAGCTTACCTGTCTTTTTAAATTTTTTTCTTTTTCTTTTAATTTCCAACTTTTAAGTTCCAGGGTACATGTGCAGGACGTGCAGGTTGTTACGTAGGTAAATGTGTGCCGTGGTGGTTAGCTGCACAGATCATTCCATCACCTGGAGCTGGAAGCCATTATCCTCAGCAAACTAATGCAGAAACCAAAAACCAAATACCATGTATTCTCACTTATGAGTGGGAGCTGAATGATGAGAACACATGGACCATGGACACATGCAGGGGAACAGCACACCATGGGCCCTGTCAGAGGGTAGGGGTGGGGGCAGGAGGAGGAAGAGCATCAGGAAGAATAGCTAATAAACAGCTGGCCTTTCTTTGCTGCCCTGTTGATAGAATAAAAGACAGTTTTGAAAGAGTGGCTTATCAGGAAGTTGCTATGTGACTAGAGAAGTCAGCAGGTTCTCACAGCCAGGGACTGGTGAAGGGAAGGAGGAGGAGAATTAACAGCTGTAGGAGCCTAGTATGTGCCAGGTACAGAGCTGGAGTCTATAGTTACATCATCTGATTTGATCCCTACAACATCACCTCAAGGTAATCGCTGTTACTATTCCCATTTTACAAATAAGGAAACAGGTGAGTTACACCTCTTAGACAAGGAACTGAAATTTAAACTCAGCCCTTTGTGATGCCAAAGTTTATAGGATAAAGTCCTGATGGCCCTAACAGTTTGGTGGAATAAAAGTGCATGATCTTGGGACACCACCAGACCACAAATCACGCAGGAAATTAGAAGAGCTCATGGGTCAGACACAGGGCTTCATGTGTATAACCATTTATTCTTTACAGAGACCATGCAAGAGGTTACCACTATCACGTTATATTAGTCTGTTCTCGCATTGCTATAAAGAACTACATGAGACTGGGTCATTTATTTAAAAAAAAAAAAGGTTTAATTGGCTCACAGTTCCCACCATACAGGAAGCATGGCTGGAGGACTCAGGAAACTTACAATCATGGGAGAAGGCGAAGGGGAAGCCAGCAAGGAGCAGGAGGCTCCACCTCTTGACAGGTGCAAGAGGAAGAGAGAGAGAAACAAGAGGTGCTACACACTTTTAAACAACCAGATATCGTGAGAATGCACTCATTTTGGGAAGAGCAAGGCAGAAATCAGCCCCTGTGAGCCAATCACTTCCCAGCAGACTCCGCCTCCAACACTGGGGATTACAATTCAACACGAGACGTGGGTGGAGACACAAATCCAAACCATATCCTCCCTCTGCTTCAATGTTAATAGAAACCGAGGCACAGAGAGATTTAGCAACATTCTCAATATCACAAGGATTGAAACCCAGGGTATATGGTACAGTCTATGCCCCTAACTGCTATACTATGTTGCAACTCAACCACTAAATTATCTTCCATATTATCTAGTTCCTGAATCAAGAAAATTCAATGATGAACATTAGAAACACTTCAAACAAGGAATGGAATATTTGTAGCTTAACTCTACAGCTCTCTTAACCTTAAACCATCTATTCCTCTCTTCTAATGGAAGCATTTGGTTTCCATTGTAAATGTTTACCACCTATATAGACTGTTCAGAAGGCAAGTGAGTCTGACTTTTTACAACCTACAAATAATGTGGATGGACATTTTGCAGACTTGAGTCTAGAATAGCAATTTTCTGTGGGTGGAATAATAAAAATAGAAAGCTCTACCTCAGACACAAATGAATGAAAGATTATGGTATGCCCCTCCCTTGCTTAAAAGCCAATGGTTGTAACATACAATAAAGCCAGCATGTGAAATCTGTGGGGAAAACATGGGTTAGTAAATAAATGGCTTTCAGAAACCTGGAGAGCCATTTCAGAAAAAAAAATAAATTGCATCCATACCTCAAATAATACAACAGAATAAATTCCAAGTGCATCAAAGATTTAGGAAACTTGTAAAAAACATTTTTATATTTTGGAGTAACTGTGTCCTCTTCGGCTAAACACTGACCTTCTCGCCCATGGGTCATCTTTAAAAGCTCGGGAAATTGAGCTATGGCATCATGACACACTGAGGCAGGTTTTCCCACAGGTTTTGTGTGAATCAAATTATAATTTGAAATATTTTCAACTTGTATTGGCTTAAAATTGAATATCTTATTGCAGCTGTATTCTATTCTATGTTTTAAAACAAAAACCTGGCTCAGGAAACACCAGGTCTTATTGCTACAATACTGCTTAATGATACCTTTTCCTGTGCATGATATTTTAGGCATAAAGTGTGAGAAGAGAGTTTAAATACGTCCCTTGTGTGTACTAGAGAACAACCCCAACCCACACACAGTCTATGAAAGGGAAAATTAATGAGCTTAGGTGGTGATTTTTAACTCTTCCTCCCTTTCTTCTTTGTAATCTCTCTCCTATTGTTAATTTTTTAAAAGGGTAACAATGGATAAGAGCTGAAAATTATTTTTCAAAGTTTGAGGACTTAAGTTTGGCCATATATCCCAAACTAAATTCATCTGTGAACGTAGCAAGGGATTGATGGATGGGCTCAGTTTTTCTTAACAAAGGAAAACAACATAAACCATAACAAAAAGTCCATACACCTTTCCCTGTTACAGGTAGATAATGTTTCTAAAAATAGCACCACTTGGCCATAAGACCAGAGATTCCTGGAGCAAAGGGCATCTGTCATTTTCTACTAATGTTGGCAGGTGGAGTTGAGGCACCATGATCCATAAGAGATGATGTGAATGAACAGCCCTGTAAATGTGAGAGGAGCCCTGCCCCGCCCCTTCCCAGAAGCAGCTGGCTACATGAGTGCTTCCTGAGATGTCTGTCTGCTTGTCACAGAGAGGAGGTCAGAACATCCTTATTAAATAGCATTACAATTTTAGCAGACGGGTGTGAGAAATGATTTTTAGCATTTTCCAAACTCTTCTGCCTGGAAAACAAAACCTGTTTGCAACTATTTGGAAGTATTTAAGGGTAATTTTTCCACTTGGGTTTGTTTGTTAATTTGGAATATTTCTGACAAATAGCATTCTCTGTGGTGATGGACATGTCCTGTATCTGTGCTGTCCAATGCAATCACCACTAGACATGTAGCCATTGAGCACTTGAATTGGGTCTTCTATAACTGAGGAATTTCATGTTTAACTGTATGTAGTCTTGAGCACCTTAATATTAATAGACCCGTAGGTTGTTATTCTAGGTAAGATGGAATAAGTATGCATATCCCTGTTCTCCCAGTATATGTAGCTATAAAATCCAGACAGAAATAAACTATTTAAGGACTCTAAAAAGTAACTAGTAATAATTTGCAAGAGAATAGCATTCAAATTACCAAACCATTGGTACATGTACTGTTTTTTATCTCCAGGATTTCTCAGCAGTGACAGAAGTGAGCATTGGGACAGAGAGTTCTAGGAGAAATCCTCTAGTCTAGCATGAAGAGTGAGAAAAGGGTCTCTCAATGCTTGAATGTGGGGAGAGAAATACCCTGCCTTTTGTTTCTATTTTCCTGTGCCCAGGCTGCAGTGGCCTGAGAGATTTTCTCTCTGATCAGAGAGCAGTGGCACCAACAGGTAGGGGTAATCGTCCATTAAAATTTGTCCTCTTACTGGCTGGTGCTGGACTTGAGCACAGCTGCAGAAAGTGAGCAGCAGAGTGAAGGAAAAAAACCTCCATCTTTCTGTCCAGAAGACTAAAAAGATGATCCTGAGAAAATGATAAAGTAATGGCATGACTGTGGAGAGGAAGGAGTGCGTGAAATCTGCCTAACAACGTTGTTTATCAATTCCTAGGCTCAACTCTGAGCTGCACTTGGATGAACCTGACATACACAGATTCTGCGAACTAAACTACAGGCTAGACCACAATCCATGTCCCAGATTGGCTAGTGATGGGGACCACATAGGGAATATTCAAACAGCACTGCAAAGTTGTTGCCATTGAAGCCCAAATCCACAGAAAGTTGGTCAAACTTGTGGTCTGAGCAAAATTGGATAGATTGCCGGCTAAAACAAAAGTATCAGTATTATCTATAGGATTTAAACAAGAGCCAGTATCTAATACCATAACATTAAAAATGTTGAAGATACAATTTGAAATCACTCACCAGGAAACTTTGAATTTGTGTGGAAAAAGGTAATTTAAAAAAAGACAATGCCAAGATGACACAGGTATTGAAATTTTCTTAAAAAGACTTTAAAGCAGCTCTTATAAAAATGCTTCAGAAGAAGAAACACTCTTCTAATGAACAGAATTAGAAAATACAAAGGAGAATCAAACTGAAATTTTTAAACTGAAACACGATAACTGAAATTTAAAAACTCACTGGATAGGCTCAATAGGCAAACAAAAATGACAAAGAAGAGTCAGTGAGCTTGACCATAGTTCAGTTAAAAATTATCCGATTTAAATAACAGAAGGAAACAAAGATTGACCAAAAAACAGTGAATAGTCACAGAAAACTACTGGACAGTATCAACAGCTTTAATGATCCCAGAAGGAGAGGAGAGAGAATGCAGAAGGCAGCACATATATATGCATATGTGCGTGCACGTGCACACACACACAAACACACACACAAATATATTAGCTGAAAACTTTACAAATTTGGCAAAAGATATGAACCTACAGGTTGAAGAAGCTTATGATATCTAAACAAAACCCTCCACTGTTCATAACAGCAAAATCATGGAATCAACCTCAGTATCCATCAACAGTTAACTGGATAAACAAAATGTTCTATGTAACTGTAAACAAAAATGAAATCCCATCATAAAGCCGAGACTCCTTATAATCAAGATAGTTATTAAGAATCTAGGTTTAAAATATATAAATCTAGGTTTATTCATGAAATCCAGCCTCACTTTGTTTCCTTTATCGGCTTATTATTGGTTTTAATTTCCCTGCCCAGTAATCCCATCACTGTATTTTCACTTTTTTCCTGCTACCTATTGCTGGAGATAGGGGATGGGGCAGCCAGCCAAGTATGGAATGCAGCAAAATCATTCTGAATAGATAAAATTGACAAAAATTGTGAAAGCAAAGAATGTGACAGCCTCAGAATCCTGACCTTTAGAATTTGAAGCCAATAAACATGAGTTGTTTTGTATTATGTATGTATACATAATGTATACATTATGTTATGTATTAAAAAAAAAGTTGTTGTATATATATACCATGTAATACTATGCAGCCATACATGGAATGAAATTATGTCCTTTTCAGCAACATAGATAGAGCTAGAGGCCATTATCCTGAGTGAACTAACTCAGAAACAGACGATCAACTACCACAGGTTCTCACTTATAAGTGGGAGCTAAACAAGGGGTATACATAGTGATATGGTTTGACTGTGTCCCCACCCAAATCTCATCTTGAATTGTAGCTGCCATAATTCCCACATATGGTGGAAGTGACCCAGTAGGAGATAAGGAATGATGGGGCAGTTCCCCTCATACTGTTCTAGTGGTAGTGTGTAAGTCTCATGAGATCTGATGGATTTATAAACAGGAGTTCCTCTACATAAGTTGTCTTGCCCACAACCATGTAAGAAGTCCCTTTGCTCTTCCTTTGTCTTCCACTGTGATTGTGAGACCTCTGCAGCCATGTGGAACTGTGAGTCCCTTAAACCTCTTTCCTTTATTAATTACCCAGTCTTGGGTATGTCTTTATTAGCAGCATGAGAATGGAACTAACACACATAGACATAGAGATGGAAATAATAGACACTGGAAACCTCAAAAAGTTGAAAGTTGGGAGGGCGGTGAAGGTTGAAAAATGATCTACTGTGTGCAGTGTTCACTATTTGGATAATGAGTACACTAGAAGCTTAACCCCCACCAGTATGCAATATACTCATTTAATAAACATGCCATGTAAATCCTGAATCTAAGATAAATTTTTATTAAACAAAGAAAAACCCAAAGAAATTCATAGCCACACACATCATCATCAAACTGCTGAAAGCTAAAGACAAGAAAAAAAAATTTTGAAGATAGCCAGAGAAAAATGGCATGTTACTTCCAGTGGGGGGAATCAGTGATTCAAGTGTCTGTTGATTACTCATAAAAAATAAAAGGATGCCAGAAGGAGGTGGAACATCCTTAAGGTATTTAAAATATTGGAAGATTTTTGTTTTGTTTTGTAAAATACAATAGGAGTTCTACATCTAGGGATCATCCAGGCATAAAAGTACAATAGGCTGGGTGCTCATGCATGTAATCTCACCACTTTGAGAGGCCCAGGCAGGTGGATAGTTTGAGGTCAGGAGTTTGAGACCAGCCTGGACAACATGATAAAACCCCATCTCTACTAAGAAATACAAAAATTAGGCAGGGCGCAGTGGCTCACATCTGTAATCCTAGCACTTTGGGAGGCCAAGGTGGGCGGGATCACCTGAATTCAGGAGTTTCAGACCAGCCAGGTCAACATGGCGAAACCCCATCTCTACTGAAAATACAAAAATTAGCAGGGTGTGGTAGCACATGGCTGTAGTCCCAGCTACTCGGGAGGCTGAGGCAGGACAATCACTTGAACCTGGGAGGCAGAGGTTGTAGTGAGTTAAGATCTTGCCACTGCATTCCAGCCTGGCCAAGTGACAGAGCAAGACTCCGTATCCAAAAAAAAGAAAAAATTAGCCAGGCATGGTGGTATGCACCTGTGATATCAGCTACTTGGGAGGCTGAGGCAGGAGAATTGCTTGGACCCAGAGGTGGAGGTTGCAGTGAGCCAAGATCATGACACTACTCTCCAGCCTGGGCAACAGAGTGAGACTCCATCTCAAAAAAAAAAAAAAAACAAAACAAAAAGGTACAATAAAATTCAGTAGGTGAAGGAAAAATAAAACAATTTGTGCAAAAAAGATGGAAAGAGAGCTCTTCTGACAAAACAGGAATTATTCCAAGGGGAAACAGAATATCAGAAATGATGGAAGAATGGAAATATCAATTATGTAGGTAAATATAATATTTACCTAAATACCTAGAAGTAAATATTTACCTAAATACCTAAAATTTACTAAAAAATGTTTTTGAGAGTTGAAACAAAAATTATAGTATTGTCCCATGGAATTTTTTATCTGTCTATATATAATAAATACTTATATAGTAAAAGCAGGGGAAGAGAGGGACCTGGAGGGTGAAAGAATGTCTCCATCACATCTGAAGTTGCAAAATAGTCATTCTAGGTAGGCTGTAAAAAGTTGAGCACTTTTACTGCAGCCCCTAAAGTTATCACTGATAGATAAATACAGTTTATTTTTCAAGGAAAAGGAAAATAATATAGGTCAGAAAGTTGGATCAAAAAGAAAAATATCAAAGAAGGATTAAATGAAGTACAATGTAAATATGAAAAGTAATATTAAAACACATAAAAGAATGGAAAAAGGTAATACCGTATGGATACTAATCAAAAGAAATCTAGAGTGGCTAAATTAATATCACACAAAGTAAACTTCAGAGCAAAGAAAATTGCCAGGTTAAAGACAGAGAAAACCCTCAATTCACTAACCTAATAATCCTAAATGTTTATGGTTTTGTTTTGTTTATAGATTTGTTTCTCTGGAGAACATTGACTAAAACAACACAAATTACTAAGTCTAGTTTCTTCCAAGAATGCAAGGTTGTTTCCATATTAGAAAATCAGCGAAATACACGTTACTAACAGTTTAATAAGGAAAAAATATTTTCCAATTAGGGCAGAAAAAATCAGCTGACAAAATGTCAAGATCAATTAATCATTAAAAACTGTTAACTAACTTGGAATCAAAAGGAACTTCCTCAAACCTAGTGAAGTGCATCTACAAAAAACCTACAGCTAGCACCATACTTAATGGCAAAAGATTGAATGTGTGTTCCCATTAACCAGAAAAAAAAAATTCTAAAATGTCTATCTACTTTCATCCTTCCTATTCAACATTGTTCTGGAATTTTTAACCAGTGTGGTAAGACATAAAAAATAAATAGAAGGCTTTCATATTGGACAGGAAGAGATTAAAGTGGCCTCATTTGTAGACAACGTAATTTGTCTCTACAGAAAATTTCAAACAGTCTACCAAAAAACTTCTACCTATAACAAATGAATTTAGCAGAGTTTAACTTTAGCAAAGGTACAAGTGCAGTATATACACAGTATATACACAATTGCATGTCTAAATTCTAGAAATGAATGAGTGGAAATTGAAGTTTTTGAAATACCATTTGCTACCAACCGGGCGCGGGGGCTCACACTTGTAATCCCAGCACTTTGGGAGGCCAAGGTAGGCAGATCACGAGGTCAGGAGATCAAGACCATTCTGGCTAACACGGTGCAAACCCCGTGTCTACTAAAAATACAAAAAAAAAATTAGCCGGGCGAGGTGGCGGCACCTGTAGTCCCAGCTACTCGGGAGGCTGAGGCAGGAGAATGGCGTGAACCTGGGAGGCGGAGCTTGCATTGAGTTGAGATCATGCCACTGCAGTCCAGCCTGGGCCACAGAGCGAGACTCCGTCTCAAAAAAACAAAACAAAACAAAAACTAAGAAATACCATTTGCTACAGTTCCAAACAGAATAAAATACTTAGCTGTAAACCTATCAAAACATGTACAGGATCTGTATGTTGAAAACTATAAAACAATGATGAAATAAATCAACAAAGACCTTTAAAAGAAAGACATACTGTGTTTATGGAAAATAATATTTAACCAAGAAAATGCTAATTATTCCCATAGATTCAATGCAATTTCATTCAAAATCAAAACAGGAGCTTTTACAGACACTAGCAAATGAAGTATAAAACTGGTATGAATAGGCAAAGAAACGAGAATAATAATTCAAAAATGTAAAAAAGAATAATGAGGCCGTAGAACACAAATTCTTCCATTTTCAGACCTACTATAATGCTTCAATAATCTTGAGAGAGTGGTCTTGATGAAAAGATAGACACAGATCAAAAGATCAGGGTAGAGAGTTCAGAGGCAGAGCCATCCAAATACATACCGCCATTTTAGACAAGGGTACACTAGGCAATTCAATGGAAAAATGATAATGACTCTTCAACAAATGGCATTAGACACTGGAGATCTAGAAACTCCTAAAATAGGATTATATTATAACAACTAAAACTAATTCATTATAGGTTTGACTTTAATGACAGTTTATGCCCTGCCAAATAAAATAGCACATTTCAAAAGTATGTATATCTTAAAATAAAAGCTAAAAAATATATATGTTTGCATTGTAAAAAACAATGTATAAATGTGTACATGTGTGTGTATATTATTTTTTAGACAAAAGCACCAGAAATTTTATTTGCTCAATTTTCAAATGGTACTTTAGTGCAAGGGAAATTTTTTGTGATTTTTGACTAATGCAATTAACTATCCAATGAATGCAGGTAATAAAGTATACCCACGGCCACATTTTATAACTTTTATCTAAATCGTCATGATTTAGGCTGGGTGCAGTGGCTCATGCCTGTTATCTCAACACTTTGGGAGTCCAAGGCAAGCGAATCACCTGAGGTCAGGAGTTCAAGACCAGCCTGGCCAACATGGTGAAACCCCATCTCTACAAAAATACAAAAATTAGCCATGCATGATGGCAGGCGACTGTAATCAGAACTACTCCGGAGGCTTAGGCAGAAGAATCACTTTAACCCAGGAGGCAGAGGTTGCACTGAGCAGAGATCAGGCCACTGCGCTCCAGTTTGGGCAACAGAGTGAGACTCTGTCTTAAAAACAAAGAAAAAAATTACAATTTAATATTATCCAAAAGTAAAATATTTTACGTATTAGATTCCACAATTTTTCTTCATTTTTACCATACACTCTTAGAAATACGTGACAGGCATCTCATGCTTTACCTATCAAACTTCTAAATGCTTACATGAGATAATAATACTGAAGGGACAGCAATGGCAGTGAAGGTAGCTAATTTTCAGTCTTGGCTCTGTCGTTTTCTAGTTAGATAACTCTGAGTCATCCACTCCTTCTCACTGGGAATTAACCACCTAAAAAAATAATAGTGCAGAATTCATGGTATTCAAGTTCTCCTCTAGCTCTGAAAATTCCGTGCACCATCACTGTCTTGGCACCTATTAAGATCTCCTTTAAACAATATCCCAGAGAGGAGGATTTCTGTGAAGTGTGAGGTGTTTAACATGAAATACTCCAGTAAAAAAGTTCCATTTTCAAAGCTTTTTTGGAGCCCCACTGTGAATGAGGCATTTTTGTAGGTACTGGAAAAATGAGAGATGAAAAGGGCATGTTTCCTGGTCTCACTTTAATACAAGACCAGAAGGAAAAAGCAAAAAAAGAGAAGTTTTAAATCTGCTGGGAATAGTTAACAGAGGGAGGAAGAAAGTGTTGAGATTAGGGAAGTCCACCATGACAAGTGTTCCTGGAACCCACGATTTGTATATGTTTTATGAATGTTGCTTTTAATATGTATGTGTTGGTAAAACGTATGACTTTTTAAACTACTTTTATCTCTAGTATACTTTCCACCAGAAAAGAACTAAGATAAATAAGGCAGGCATTATTAGTCCCATTTAGATTAACGGAAGCTGAGACCTGAAGCTCTTACCCATTATCAAGCTTTACTAATACTTTTAAAAAGATGAAAAAGCAGCTGGGAATGGTGGCTCACACCTGTAATCCCAGCACTTTGGGAGGCCGAGGCGGGCGGATCACCTGAGCTCAGGAGTTCGAGACCAGCCTGACCAACATGGAGAAACACAGTCTCTACTAAAAATACAAAATTAGCTGGGCATGGTGGCACATGCCTGTAATCCCAGCTACTCAGGAGGTTGAGGCAGGACAATTGTTTAAGTCCGGGAGGCGGAGGCTGCGGTGAGCCAAGATTGCGCCATTTGCGTTCCAGCCTGGGCAACAAGAGCGAAACTCCATCTCAAAAAAAAAAAAAAAAAAAAGTGAACAAGCAGATGTTCCAACAAAATAGGAACAGGTATGGGACTCAGGAAGAGGGCAACCACTGCACCCTGCCACCAGGTCCTTCCTTCCTTTTTAGGACATCCTTTCTCAGGCTAGAAAAGATGAAGTCTCTGAGGTCAGTGACATATTATTGCACATAGGAGAAAATGTTTAGTTATGAAGCAACTCCATTTTACAGCCCTATTTAATCTTTTTTGGGAAGTTGTATTTCATAAGTCTATAGATTGTGGGCTATTTACTATATGCAACCCTGAACCGTGAACATCCTATTAAAGACACCCTTAACTGCACATATGTAATAATTATGTCCCTGATACATAACTTATCTTGTTTCATGCAATAATCACGTGAGGTAGACTTTGTTATACCCATTTTAATGAGAAAATGCAAGTGCCAGTAACTTAAGTGATCTGGCCAGAGTCTACAGAGTTCAGCCCTCCCCACAGGGCAGGGCTGGGGTTTGAAGCAGACTTGTTTTCCAATCACATCACAGTTTTGCTGTAACTGCACAGCTGTCTGTGTCTGCTGTGGCCCATCTGCTCTGCTGTGGGAACTGGGGAGTGAGTTCTGCAGAGTTGGCCCTTGACTGACCAACTATGAGGCCTCAGTACAAAAGGGGTGCATAGAGGTGTTAGAGGAATTGCAGTTCTCCCTTTTGGTATAATTTGGTATTCACAAGAACATAATGGTTCTGGTAAACCTAAAAGAGTTAATGTACACATTCCCCATCCCCACCCGCAATGAGTTTGAACACTGAGGAAATCAGCATTAATGTTTTTTGCCCTGGATATGCTTTATTTAAGTAGGAAGGAAATTCATTATAGTCATTGTCTATGAAAGTACACGATTGGGGCTAGTAGCCTTAATTTTATTTAGTTAAGTCTTGACATGAATTTCGGAACCCCAAGATATAAGTAATAAAGAAAAGGTCATATGATCTTCCAGAAAAAAAAAAAATCATGCAGGGTTAGGGCTAATTTTGTGATGTCAGTCTTTAACAGTCTTGGAGCTATTCACCCTGTAGAGAACTCTGTGGGACTTATTTTTCTTCCCCCCTTTGATGTGGACCATTTCATTCTGTGCTCCATTTTCCAACTCAGTGTATTTTATAATGATATCCATCATGACTGTTTGTCAGTTTATGGCAGCTTAAAAAATTGCCTCAAGGCCAGTAATGAGAAGAAATCTTTCCCACTTCCTGTAGATTGTTTTATGTGCTTCACAGTTTTCTGCACCAAATAATAAAAGATAACATTGCTTTCAAAACTGTTCTGTAGTTTGCCTCTTTTTCTTTTCCTTTTTAATCCTTTATGGTTTATTTTCCTTTGCCTTACTGTGTTTATTCTACTGTGTTTTGTTCATAATTAACAAGAACTAGAAGACAAGAACATGTTCTCAAAATGGAAAGTTTTTGTAAAAGCCTTAATTTAGCTATCCTTTAATCCAACAAAAAGGAAGCTGTCTGAAGTTTATAGTAAGAGAGTCTACACTGTAATAACTGTTTTTCGAAAGAGATAAATCAATACTTGCTAGCGATGAGCTAGATGGATACTTCATGAGCTGAGTTCTCATGAACCTGCAAGCTAACTTGAATATGAAAAGAAACCTGTAAGTTTCTCAGTGCAATTATATTAGCACCTGGAAGTGCCAATAAGTCTTGGAAAGGTTAATTATTTCAGCTATTATTGGAAAAATGTTGGTGATGGTCAGGGAAAGTAAGAGAATTTTCCAGGATGACATGTCTTTTACTCTATGTTTTTTTTTATTTAAAATTCCTGCCTGACTCTGAAACATCAGGTTGTATAATAATTCTATGCTTGGATTACTATTTAGCAGTGTTTGACATTTCCCGAAACATTATTTTCACTTCCATTCTATCATGCAAAAGACTTGAGCCACCTCCTGAAGTCAGTAGGTGGATAATAAATATTTTCTAAAGAATATTCTTTTTCGAAGAATTAACCGTAGTTAGGATGCTTCATCAGCTATCAATTCTTGATTACAAAAGTGGAAAAATCCGTCTTTCATAGCTGAAAATGGTGAATATGTATAACGTAGTTTTATTTGCTTTTGACCTCAATTCATGTGGATTTGAAGGAATGAATGAATTAGTAGATGGATGGATAGATGGACAAACAGTTGAACAGAAGGGTGGATGGATGAATGTGATAGGTCTGACTGTACTTCTTGGAAGAGCCCAGCTTTTATACTGAACTGGAAAGCATCCTGGTGCATGAGAATTTGATCCCTCACCTCACACTTTTCTGTTCTGTATTCTTTTCGAGGAATAGCTGGAGTCATCTTTCACACTGATGGATTGCACCGGTCTATATTAAACTTTCCCTTTCCTTAAGACCAATACTGATTTGCTTAAATTTTCCTGGGGACTGAGTCCAGTGACTAATGCCTGTAATCCCAGAATTTTGGGAGGCTGAAGCAGGTGGATAACCTGAGGTCAGGAGTTCAAGACCAGCCTGGCTAACATGGCAAAACCCTGTCTCTACTAAAACTACAAAAATTAGCAAGGTGTAGTGGCGTGTGCCTGTAATCTCAGCTACTCTGGAGGCTGAGGCATGAGAATAGTTTGAACCCAGGAGGCGGAGGTTGCGGTGAGCCAAGATGGTACCATTGCCCTCCAGCCTGGACAACAGAGCCAGGCTCTGTCTTAAAAAAAAAAAAAGAAGAAAAGAAAAAGAAAATTTCCCCTGGGATCAAGGAAAAAAATCTTACAGACTTAAATTTCTTTGATTTCCAGAAGCCCATTAGACTGCTACTCTTTATACTTAGAAGAATAAAGGAGAGAGAGCAGCTATGAAACTATTAGGGGAAAAAGACATCTTGTAAGGAAAATAAAATTGTTTTTAAAAAGTATTTGAAAAGGAAGTTAATCTAGCTGAAAAGCTTGAGATGTAGGTCCACAGAGAACCCCTGATGGTCTATTTAGTCACAAAGTGCCATCAAGACCAAGATAGTCAGTGTCCTACAGAAAAACCTCAGTGAAAGCCCAGATGGCAGGGGAGAATACCCTTCAAAAGATATAATGACTTTTGTATGGATTTGGATTAACTGGGCTCTAGAAAGGTAAAGAGAAGAATCAATGCCTTCCCAGAAGGACTTTTCCATGGAAAGCAAGACTGAATTGAGCTGGAGCTCTATGGTATCAATAGTATAATACAATGCCTGGCATCAACCAAAGCCCAGATACAGGCAGACCTCAGGGTATACTGGCTTGGTTTCAGACCACTGCAATAAAGTACCTATCACAATAAATGAATTACACCATTTTTTGGTTTCCCAGTGCATAAAAAAAATTATGATTTTTACTCTACTACAGTCCATTGAGTCTATGTTTATACTCTACAGTCTTTTAAAAGTATGTGTTAATTTTATTATAAAAATACTTTATTTCTTAAAAATGCTAATGATCATTGGAGCTTTCAGTGAGTTTTAATCTTTTTGCTGGTAGAGGGTCATGACTTGGTGTTGATGGCTGCTGACTGATCAGGGTGGGGATTTCTGAAGGTTGGTGTGGCCATGGCAGTTTCTTAAAATAAGAAAACAGTGAAGTTTGCCGCACTGATGGACTCTTCCTTTCATAGCAGATTTCTCTGCAGCATGTCATGCTATTTGTGAGCATTTTTTCCCACAGTAGAACTTCTTTAAAAATTGGAGCTAATCCTCTCAAACCCTGCCAATACCTTATCAACTAAGTTTCTGTCATAGTTTAAATCTTTTGTTGTCATTTCAACAGTGTTCACAACATTTTCACCAGAAGTAGTTTCCATCTCAAGAAATCACTTTCTTTGCTCTTCTATAAGAAGCAAGTCCTCATCTATTCAAGTTTTATTATGAGACTCCAGCAATTCAGTCACATCTTCAGGCTCCAATTCTAGTTCTCTTGCTGTTCTACCACACCTGCAGTTCTTCCTCTACTGAAGTCTTGAAACCCTCAAAGTCATTCATGAGGGCTAAAATCAACTTCCTCCAAACTCCTGTTAATGTTGATATTTTGACTTCCTCCTATGAATCACAAATGTTCTGAGATGGCGTCTTGCTCTGTGGCCCAGGTTGGAGTGCAGTAGCCCGGTTATAGCTCACTATAACTTTGAACTGCTGGCCTCAAGCAATTCTCCTGCCTTGGCCTCCCAAAGCACTGGGATTACAGGTATGAGCCACTGTGTCCCACCCAGATTTAGCATAATTCTCAAGGTCCCAGAATTTTTAGAATGGTAAATGAATATTGGCTTCCATTTAAAGTCACCAACTGCATGAGCCCCTAACAAGAGAGTCAGCCTTTCCTTCGAAGTTTTGAAGCCAAGGCGTTGACTTTTCTAAACCTATAAAAGTCTTAGATGGTATCTTCTTTCAACAAAAAATTGTTTCATCTACATTGCAAATCTGTTGTTTTGTGTTGCCACCTTCATCGATGATCTTAGCTAGATATTCTAGATCACTTGCTGCGTCTCCTGTATCAGCACTTGCTGCTTCACCTTGCACTTGTGTGTTGTAGAGATGGCATCTTTTCTTATACTTCATGAACCAACCTCTGCTCACTTCCAAATTTTCTTCTGCAGCTTCCTCACCTCCTTCAGCTGTCGTAGATTTAAAGAGAATGAAGGCCTTCTGTATTAGGTTTTGGCTTAATGAATTAGGCCTTCCCCTGAATTAGACTTTGACTGATGTGATCTTCTCTCTAAACCACTGAAACTTTGTCCATGCCATGCATCTCCATGATTGCTGAATCACGTGGTTTCACTTTCTTGTCATTTGTGTGTTCAGTGGAGTAGCACTTTTAATTTAAGAACTTTTCCTTTGCATTCACAACTAGGCTAACTGTCTGACGCAAGGGACGTAGCTTTCAGCCTCTCTTGGCTTTCAACATGCCTGCCTCACTAAGTTTAATTATTTCCAACTTTTTATTTACAGTGAGAGACGTGCAGCCCTTTCCTTCACTTGAAGGCTCGGAGGCAATTGTAACATTAATAATTGGCCTAATTTCAATATTGTTGTATCTTGGGGAATAAGGAGGCCTGAGCAGAGGGTGAAAGACTGGGTACCAGATGGTCAGTGGAGCAGTCAGAACACACACAACGTTTATTGTTTAAATTTGCCATCTTGTATGGGTGCTTTTCATGGAGCAATTACAGTAGAAACATGAAAAACCACTGATCACAGATCACAATAACAGACATAATAATACAGTTTGAATATTGTGGGAATTACCACAGTGTCACACGGAGACACAAGGTGCACACGTCCTGTTGGAAAAAGGGCACCAATGGACTTGCTTGACATACAGTTGCCACAATTCTTTAATTTTCCTTTTTTTTAAAAAAAAGCAATATCTGCAAAGTTCAATAAAGAAACAGCAATAAAATGAGGTACACCTGTATATATTTCTGTCTTAGTTCAGGCTGCTATAGCAAACTACTGTAGACTGAGTAGCTCAAACAACAAACATTTATTCCTCAAAGTTCTGGAGACTGGGAAGTCCAAGATCAAGGTGCTGGTGGATCTAGTGTCTGGTGCTTCCTAGTTTGCAGATGGCTTTTTTCCTATTGCAACCTCACATGGTGGAAAGAGAGCTACTAGCTCTCTGACCTCTTCTTGGAAGGGCACTAATCCCATTCATGAAACTTCATCTTCATGATCTAATTACCTCCAAGAGGCCTTATTTCCAAATGTCATTCCATTGAAATTAGGGCTTCAACATATGAATTTTGGGGTGACACATTCAGTTGAGATTTGTATGTACATACAACCTTTTCTTAAACTTTTGGGAAAAGAGGCTTTCAACATTTTTAGAAGTAAGCCACCCACCCACTCACTCATATTTTAGTGCTTTTTTGTACTTCTCTGTTTCTTCCATTTTCTTTCATCTCTAGTACAAACACACACACACACAAATTACTACTCATATATGTTCTCTTATTCAGTAAAAGGGAGATTTGCTTATCGAAAAGAAAGTTCTCTGTGTGTGTTTTTAAGTCAGTAGAGTTTATTAAAAGTAATTGTTTAATGAGAAAGCTTTGTCAGTTGGGTGTGGGATTCCCTGCAGCACAAACCAGACTCGTACTGAGTGCCTCATCAGTCACTGTGATCAGGAAATGTTGATAACAAGCCCAGAATGGGCACCACACACTGTCCACAGCAGCAGGACATAACAAGCCTCTCTACTGGATGCCTTTGCTTACGTTGAGAAAGGGAGATCCTAGGCAATTTGTGACTTTAGAAGACCAAGTACTCATCCAGTAATTACCTTGCCTTGGGCTGCTGCCTTATGTTGGATGTAGGTGTCTCTGGTGATGGCCTGTGCAGTCACATTCGAGTGGGTCACAGGGACACTGGCAAGGCCAGGGAAGGGAAGGGCATGTCAACGAAGCAAAATTAGCCCCTCTCAGATCCCTTGTCCCTCCCTGCCCTACAATCACATTAAACCTGCCTTATTCAATTTCTGCTTAAGAGCATTAGTTGATTTACAAAGGATTGGTAGATGTTACTTGAGGAAGTGTCTCCATAGTCTGAGTGTTGGGACCATTGGATTATAAAAGATGAAGCACATTATTTTTCTAAACTTTTCTGGAGTTTCAGTGCCCTGAGGCTCCAGGTGTGAGATTTGTGAGCTCTTCTCACACTTGCATAAACAAAGAATACCCCATCTGTGTCTCATCTCATGGGATCAGTGTTTTTGCAATAACACACCTGTGAAACTTTGGTTTAAGGTGGAACCTCCTAAAGTTGTTTATATTTTAGATTTTCTCTAGATAAAAGCAATAAATTCCTTTGGAATAATAGTAATATTAGTAGCTATCTCTGAGAATCTACTATATGCTGAACATACTGTTTGCTATGGACTGAATGTGTCCTCCATTCTCAAATTTATGTAGAAACACTAACCTCCAATGTGATGGTATTTACAGGTGGGGTCTTTGGGAGATAATTAGGATCAGATAAGTCATAAAGATGGGATGCCAATGATGGGACTACTGCCCTTGCAAAAAACAGAGGAAAAGCAAGTATTTCTCACTTCATGCATGCACTATGGAAAGGCCATGTGAAGACACGACAAGGAAGAGGGCTGTCACCGAGAACCCAACCATGCTGGCCATGCTGCTCATGTAGTCTCCAGAACCATAAAAAAAAGTTTGTTAAGTCGTCCAATCTGTGGTAATTGGTTAAGCAGCCCTAATTGACTTAGACGCTATTCTAAGCAGTTTAATGCTCACAATGAAATAGATAAGGAACCAGAAACAGAAGCGACATAAGTTATTTGCACAAGATCACAGAACTATTAAGCGACACCTCCAAGATTCAAAGGCAGGCAGTCTAATGTTATACATTTACAGACATCATGTCTATCATAGACACTGGAAGGAGAAGCACACAGGGCCTTTGGTTGGGTCTCATGGGAGGTAAGTGATGTGTATATGGGAGGTTTATTGGAGAATGCTCTTGGTACAACGTGCATAAGAGACTGAGAAGCAGGAATGAGAGGAGGGAGATAGCGAACAGTTAAGCAATCACAGCAGAGACCCTAGCCAATGTGATGGGCAGGACTAGAGCTAGGATGATCTTAGGAAGACGTTCCAAATTCAGAGAAGGAAGAAAGAGTTTATAACCCCTGCTCCTCTACTGACCTATCACTGGACGTGGGCTTGTCTCCATGAGTAAGGTATAATCTTGAATGGAATAGCACCCTTTGGCTGAGGGCAAGGCTTGAAGAGGGGCAGCTAGGGAGTCATCAGCAGCCAATATTCCCGGCAGGTGGAAGTAACTCATCCTTTAGTTAAGGGGTGATCTTGGTGGTGCCTCACTGCATCACCTGCGCACAGGACCATAAATAGGGAAATTGTGCCAAATCAAAGGGATTAAGAAAAGGTGCTCTTCAAGAAATAATGATAAATCTGCTATCTAAAGGAGGAGGATTTAACCATTCAAGAAGAGCAATGAGGCTTTCTAAGGAGAGGAAGAAGCACATGCAAATAATTTGTGAAATGATTAACAGGTTGTGTTTGAGGAACTTTAAAAGCCAGGGTGGCTGAAGCAGAAAGTGAAATGAGTGCTTGGTGTGGACGTGGGAGCAGATTATGCAGAGCTTTTGTGAAAAGGTAAGGATGTCACCTTTATTCAAAGAACAACAGGAAACTCTTAAACCATTATAAGTACAGGAATGACAATGGTAAGATATATCCTTCAAAAGATTATTCTGACTCAAGGATTGGGACTGAAAGAGACAGTGAAGAGGATGTGAGCAAAGAGGTAGAAGGCTATTGCTGCTATCCAGACAAAAGAGATGATGTTTGCTTGAACAAAGCAGTATTGGAGGGGCAGAACAGGTGACAGCAGAGATGGAAAGAAGTATGTGTATTCAAGAAATATTTTAAATTAAAACTCATAGCACCCAGTGATTGTATATGACAGTGCAGGAGAAGGGTGTTGAAGATGACTCAGAAGACCCTAAATTTAAGTAATTGGGTAGAAGGACAGGCTTCTTATGAAGATGGGTCAATGTAAAAAATGAATTTTACTTAATCACTGAAGATGAAGCATTCCATTGTGGGCAGGTTGATTTACATTCCCAGTGAGATGAATAGGCAATTAGACACATGGATCTGAAGGGCGCAGAAAGCCTAGGTGTTAGGTATAAACCTGAGTATATTCTATGTAGTTTGTAATTAAAGTCATGTGCCTGAACGAGACCACTGAGGCAGAGTTTGCAAAGTGAGAAGAAAGGGGGTCCGGGAAATGCCATGAGGAATATTTGGAGACATATATTCCTCCAAATTCATGCATAAAGAATACAGGGAGAGAAGCACAAAACGGTGGGAGGCAGCCAAGGCAAGACGGTATTTCAGGGAGAGAATGGGCATCAGTGTGAAATACTGCAGAGAAGTCGAGAAGAACAGAACCTAAAATGCTCACTAGATCCTGTGATACTGACGATGTTGGTGGCTTCAGTGGAGTGACGAGCATAGAGGACATATTGGGCTGGATTTAGTACTGAGTGGGTGGAGAGACAGTGGAAACCTCAGCTTCAGACTATGCATTCTAGATGAGTGGACTCAAACAGGGCAAAGCTCTAGCAAGACAGTGGAACTGGGAAAGAATATTTCTGTTTTTGTTTCACATGAAAAAGTTCTGAGCACATATAGAAGTTGATGGTAAGGACCAGTTGAGTGGGAGAGGATGAATGTATAAGCCAAGGCAAGGTAAAGAAGATAGTTTCTCATCCAAGGCAGAAGATGAAAGGTAGAGATACACGTAGAGGCATTAGTACTAGATGAGCAAACAGGTGGTTCCTTTATCCTCCCAAGAGCGAAGGAAGACAGAACAAGTACAAATTAAAGTAAATGTGAACACTTGGAACCCAGATGTATGTGAGCTCCCATCTGATTTTCTCTAACTGGAAGTGAAGGTCAGGTTGACACCATGAATGCTTATTTAATTCAATTGGATGAGGTTAGAATGAATTGGACTGAATTGGTTTGGATGGGAAAAATTGACCCAAATAAAATAAAAGGTATAAATCAGAACACTAAAAAGAAAAATAGAGAGGCACCCAGAAAAAGAATGAAATGAATTGAACCCAGAAAGTTACAAGAAAAGAATGATGAACTCTGAATTGTTTTTCCTATACGTGTTCAGAGTTTCTTGGTATGAAGAGGTTTGTCCCTCTTGGAACAAACCAGAGGCCTGCTGCCTGGTAGCTCACACTAACAGTAAGGCCAAAATCTTAGATCATCTTCTCCAACTGTTGCAACTTTGACTAAAAAACTAAATCAGCATTTCTTAAAGTAGCTAGTTTTGAAAGACCTAGGATGAATTGTTCTCTAGGGTCTGTTTAAGAATTTGGAGAAAATATAAGGCAATTTAAAAAGCAATAAGCCATTTTACTCAGCAGTCTGGCCATCTCAAAATGCATCCTGCTCCAGCTTTCAATTCTGTCTCCTGCATCTTTGATTTCCATCACTGAGAAATAACATTGTAATGTTTCTCTCCAAATGAATATGTTACTAGCAGTGTCCATAGTGAGAAAAGAACAAATCAGAAAATACATGTCAGCTTCTTTGTATCCTTCCTGATGGTGGATTAGTTTAATTTGCACAACTAAAGCAGTTTAACTTTATCTAAGAATTTAACACTTGAAACTATGCAATGAGTTTAGACTTGTATTAAGAAACATGATTTGTGGTCAGGCACTGTGGCTCATGCCTATTAATTCCAGCACTCTGGGAGGCCAATGCAGGCTGATCACCTGAGGTCACAGGTTCAAGACCAACCTGGCCAACATGGTGAATCCCTGTCTCTACTAAAAATACAAAAAATTAGCTTGGCATGGTGGCACGTGCCTGTAGTTCCAGCTACTTGGGAGGCTGAGGCAGGAGAATCGCTTGAACCCAGGAGGTGGAGGTTGCAGTGAGCTGAGATCGTGCCACTACACTCCAGACTGGCAACAGAGCAAGAGTCCATCTCAAAAAAAAATAAAAACATGATTCGCAAAAATACACTACACCAATACTTGTAATCTGGGAATTACAGTTGGGACTAAAATTCGTATTTGACATTTAGCTTGATTTTTATTATATGACTATAACAATATTTCTGTTATAATACTCCCCATTTCTAATTAGATATTGATTCATAACTTTTAATTTGTATTATAGGTGTGAATTTATAGAAATTAAAAATTATTAATTTCAGATTTCTATAGAAATTTAAAAGTGTATTTAAGATCTTTAGGAATCTGTTTTTTAATTTCCCATCAAGGGTAAGCCCAAACAATGTTTAAATAAAATATCTAAGATGTATCTATTAAATATTGTAAGTATTTTGGCTAACAGGAAAAAATTACAGATTATAATGTTAAATACAAACGGGATAATGAACACACAGAAAGATTTGCATCTTTTCTCATTACATTAAAATGAAAGTTAAGATATTTTTAGACATTGAAACACAAGAACTTAGAGGATGGAAAGAGGAAGAACAACAACCATATTTCAGAGTCTGGGAAACAGGAAGAGTGTTCATGAACTTGGCATGCTCGAGAAGCTGAATAAGACTGCATTGGGGAAAATGGAGAAAAATGGAATTTATACCCAGAATGCCCATGTTGCCAGAAAATGAACGGGAAAGGATGGGGGTAAAAGTAGGAATATGAGTTGAAACTCTGAAGGAGATAGACAGATGCCCAGATTCTTGCCACATACTTGCAAAAAGACTAACCCTTGATATTCCCTGAGAAGAGTGGGAAATGCTACAGGGAGAGTACAATCTAAAATCAAAACCCTCATGGTTATCCTGAGAGAGTCAAGAGAAGACAGTAGAGCCAGGAAACAACGATGGTATCAAAAAGGAAATACATACAGGAGGTCCCTGAAAATACTTATGAAAAACTCAATAGAAAATTTAGAAATTTAGCTGAGGACATCTTTCAGAAATTAGAACAATTCAATGAGGAAATATCGAAAAAAATCAGAAAATTAGAAGAGTTCAAGAGGCCTAACATGTGATCAGAAGTGCCAGAGATAGAGAATTTGTGTATAAACACAAGAAAATTCCCTAGAACTGATGGATACATATTGCAGGAAGAAGTGGATAATGAGAATACAGGATCAGACCACAACGTATTATTGGTGGGGCGGGTGGGGGTGGGAGGGGTTGGCAGGTGATGGAGGGGAGGAAGAAATAACCTACAGACTCCAAGGAGAGCAAAGCAAATAACAAAAACTGGTCACATCCAAAGGTTCTAGTATAGTTAATAACAATACTAGAAGCTAAAAGCAACAAAACAATGCCTTCAAAATTACTAGGTAAAATAAATTCCTACCTGAGTGTTCTGCCCAGATTACTACCAGTTAATGTAAAAGGTAGAATGAAGTTCCTTCTAGTCTACAGAATCTCAAAAATTATACTTTCTAAGTACCGTTTTCAGAAGTTTAGTAAAGTCTATTCTAGAGTTTGAAGATAGACAACTTGCCTGGGTTTGCCCATCCCTTTTGAAGTTTTAGCACTGAAAATCTTGCATCTCTGAAAAACAGTCCCAGACAAATTAGGACAATGGGTCACCCTACTCCAGAATTACCATTAAGAAGATTAAAAATAAGCCTTAAAAAGATTCAATTTATTCTCAAGTAGTCCAACTGTCCACCTTAACAAAGTCTAACACTCCTTAAGGAAAAAAAAAAAAAAAAAACACTGAAAAATTAAAATCCCACAATGTCCACTGGCTAATAAAAAATACTAGAAATAAACAGAAAAATGGGATCCATATTTGGCAGAAAATCAGTCAACAAAATACCATAAATGACAAAGATGATAGAATTGTCTAAGACAATTGAAACACTCTTTATAACAAACAGGCTGAGAATTTAAAGAAAAAGATAATAAAAAAGAGAAATGGGTAAGCTGGAACCAAGTAGGACTATCAGAGATGAAAAATGCAAGATCTGAAATGAATAGTTCATTTGATGAGTTTAATGACAGATAAACAGAGCCTGATAATCACACCTTATGAGAAATTAATCTGATGGCAAGGAAATCTGGGTTGCCCAACCTTCAGATCTGTTCTTGCCGTAAGACACTGATGAGATCAGTGAACTTGAAGCCATGCAACAGAAGCTACCCAAAGTCTTAAACAGTTCTAGCAGCTTTACCTTTCGGGAACCCAGAAACATCATTTAGAAGTCAACATATTCTGTTGGAGAGTTCACTTGGAGAAACCACGGAAAGATGCTACCTAGAGAGGAAACACTGAGATACTATATATAGATGGTGAAA
Organism: Colobus angolensis palliatus; assembly: GCF_000951035.1. NCBI lineage: Eukaryota > Metazoa > Chordata > Mammalia > Primates > Cercopithecidae > Colobus > Colobus angolensis. The sequence goes on along the minus strand of NW_012115688.1, from coordinate 1,083,202 downwards.
GGCCTAGTTGTCCCAGCACCTCCATCAACCCTCTGGATGAGTAGAGCCTTAGTTGCCAGGTGACAACAACTACATGGGACATCCCAGGCCAGAGCTGCAGAAGAACCACCCTGTTGAGCCCAGTTAACCCATTAAACTAAATGAGATAACAAAATACACATTAAGTCGTTTTTAAAAGTGGAAAAATGTAGATTAACAGACATTTTCTGACTTTTTGGAGACATAGTAAAACAGAGAGCTATAGCTTATAACTATTTGTTACTGAAATACGTGACCTTACTTTTTAGATCACTCTCAACTCAATAGATCCTGTGTTGCTACTGAAGTTAACTCATTCTACTACCCCCAACCTTTCCTCTGTGGTAACCTTTCAGTTTTTGAATCACCAAAGACCTTCTTCCAGTGTTTCCACTACCTCCAGAAACAGTGTGTGTTGGTATAAGAGGGAAGAGAGAAAAAAATAATACTGTTTCATGACTGGGGAGCAAGAAGAGTAAATCCTGAGATTCGAGACATATAGAGTGCTCCTAATACTCTAACTCCTAACTCCTAACTGAGGTCACGAGTTTAAGATCAGCCTGGCCAACATGGTAAAACCTCCCCTCTACCAAAAATACCAAAATTAGCCAGGCATGGTTGTGTGCGCCTGTAGTCCCAGCTACTCAGGAGGCTGAAGCAGCAGAATCACTGGAACCCAGGAGGCAGAGGTTGCAGTGAGCTCTGAGATGGTACCACTGCACTCCATCTCAAAGAAAAGAAAAAAAGACTGCTACCAAGTGACTTGAAATATGTGAGGCTTAGTCCTTCAGTATGGAATGCAAACCTGTAATACAACATCATAATATTTCAGTTATATTCTGAGTTTCATTGCTTTCTGGAGAACTAACCATCATTTTTAGCATGTTTTCACTGGAAAATGTGTTTCGCATTAATCTATTAATGATCCTTCCTACCACGAAAGCTCACATTTGTAACATCACAAAGCCTAGCCATTCATCAGCCAGACTGCAAAAGTTCACTCCTACAGATAACAAGTTTTTCATAAATCAGGATTAAATAAGACTGATAAAGATGGCTCATAATTCTTCCACATCTCTCCCTCCTTAGTACCTCCTCATTGCTGCTGTTGTAATATATGGCTGTTGCTTTTCCCACTCATGGCTTATCTCCTTGTCTGGGTTATAAGCACAGGGATGGCCAAGGACCTTGACTTACACTCCTCCACAAGCTTTTAGACAGTGTCTGATACTTCATAGCCTCTCCCTACACTCAGCGTTTAATTTCTGTTTGGATTCATTTCACCCACTCATATCATAGGATGGTTGTGGTATAAAACCAGAGTTCCTTGTGGTTTTTTTTCTCAGAGTGCTCAGGCACACATGTAGGCCTAAGGTTGCTCACTTTTGAGTGGGCTGACATGCACTGCAGTCTTAATAAAAGCAAGAAAATCTGGGGTGCTCAAACTACAGACCTGTTCTTGACATAAGCCAGGATAGCGAGAGCCACTTTGGACCCACATTGCAGAGATGAGATCAGAGTCACTTTATGATCCAGAGCAGGATTAAAACCAAATAAACCGGCCGGGAGTAGTAGCTCACGCCTGTAATCCCAGCACTTTGGGAGGCCCAGGTGGGTGGATTGCTTCAGGTCAGGAGTTGGAGACCAGCCTGGCCAACATGGTGAAACCCTGTCTCTATTAAAACTACAAAAAATTAGAAGGCATTGTGGCACATGCCTATAGTCCTGGTTACTCAGGAGGCTGAGGCAGAAGAATCACTTGAACCCAGGAGCAGAGGTTGCAGTGAGCCGAGATGTCGCCACTGTACTCCAGCCTTGGGTGACAGAGCAAGACTCCATCTCAATAAATAAATACATAAATACATAAACAAACCATAGCAGAAAGTAATGGTAAGTTTGAAAACTCAAGCAATTAGCTGGCATTTTCTAGGAGATATCTGAAGTAAGGGGTGAGTAGGAAGTACTGTGATTTTCTAGGGCAGGCTTTGGTGTCTTCTGAGTTTCAAGAATCCAAGGTTAGGGGGAGAGAGCCGAGTATGCAAAGAGAGTTTGAGTCAATTGTTGCAACTGGGACAGGAAAAGCCTTTGAGAATCGGGATATCTGGGAAGCTCATTGGGAATCCCTGGACGCTGTCAATGAGACTGGCTTTGGGCAAAACTCCTTGTTTCAAATTTCTCCAGGGGCATGGTAAGGGAAACAGAGACAGCTCCATATTTGCCAGCTTTATGTGTCCTCACATCTTTAATTTTTAGTGTTTAGCAAGTCTCACTCATCTGTGCTTTTTCATCGCCTCATCTGCTTTCACTCCTCTTTGTTTTATTTTGTTCATTGGATGCTTGGCACTCGTTTTTGCTTCACACTAATCGCAGTTGCCATCTATTAACTGAATATGATGCTGTGGAGAAGGTGAGAAAGAACGATCTAGCAGGAACATTAGAGGGTGAAGATGCCAAGAACAGCAGAGGACATGGAGCCTGATAATCACACCTTCTGAGAAACTGAATCTGATGGCAACTGAAGAGACCTAGAAATTTACAGCATTCTGATTCTTTAAGAGAATGCCCTATCTTAAAATCCAATATTTAAAAAATCAAAATATGTGCTTTATAGCATGAACCTTTCACTGAATCAAAAGATAAGAGCCCTGTGAACATCTGAAAGCAAGGCTAGAATAGAGTTGCATGCCAATAATTAAAAGTAAGAACAGTGGAATCTTTGTAAATGGTGTTCTGGATGTGAAGTGGTGGTGAAATGACCCCAATGTCTACCCACTGAGTGGGCAAAAGGCAGGTTATGGCACACGGTGCTCTCTGAATTGAGTTTATAAATTTCATAAAAATACATTAGACAGAGAGTTACAATGATGACGCCCTAACTTGATTATTTATGTCTGAGTTGGGAACATTTGTGGAAATTTATGAATGTTCTATACACACCCAAGAAGTCGCCAAGAATAGAACTGAAATCTCAAGTCTTGAGTACTGTGGGAAAAAATGGATTACTTGAGGTTGAATTGCTCCTAGAAGTTATCATATCTGGAGTATATATTTTTTTCACTCAGAAAAATCTCTGTATGAGATACACTGACTCTCAAAGAGCACTGCAACAAAAATGATGGCCCCTTTTCAAAATGTATTCTACTACATTTTACTCATCCTTCACCCCCGCCCCTGTTCTCTCTCCCGTCCATGTATGAACTTACTGAGATGGAAGTATCAAAGGGGTTAGATGTGTCTCCAGGTCACTTGGAAAACAAAGAAGGGCTGAGAGTACTGCTGGAAGGGGAGCTAAAATCATCTCAAATCACCCAGAAAGCACAGGAGCAATGTTGAAACCGAAGCACACACACTTCTTCAGGAGAATGAGAGAGGAAGAGGTGAATTCCAGCTGGTGCAGTGGGGAGAGCTCTGGGCACTTTCCTGCAGCCTTGACCACTGGTGGGGATATCAATGGGTGGGCTTAAACACCTAGAAATACGAATCACTAATTTATGAGTCGTTGAAGAAACTAGATATAGTCTATCTGGGGAAGAGAAAAATCAATGGAAAACATTAGAGTTGTCTTCCACATCTGAAGGATTACCAAGTTGAAGAGGATGAACATTTGTTTTGAGCTCCTCCAGAGGAAAAACCCAGGTTGCACCAAGGGAAAAATTCAAGGAGACAAAACTGAGCACCAGGGAATAAATTTATTTCTAACCCTTTAAAATTGAATACAATTTTGTTAAAAAGTCAATCTTGTCCTTCAAAAATCCACACAGAGCCAAGGGACCAATATAAAAAGTATTTCCTCCAAATAGTCATCTTCATCCAGAGAATACCTGGAAAACATAAACATTGCATGTATTTTGGTAAACATGTTAATTATAAATGTTAAAGACAAATATCCCATTAAAATGTAGATGTATGCTCTGTGGTAGTCCCCTCCACAAATCCCTCCTTCCCTTGTCTGCACCCCAATAAGTAAGTGAGACTTATAAAAGAGGAACTCAGCCAAAGTTATTTGCATGAGCTTGATCAATTATGAGCTCCCACAACAGAATAATAAGAGGAAAATGGAATTCAGATGAGTAACAAATATGCCATCCACTACTTTGATGACAAATTCAGTATAACTATATTAAGCAACATGAAAGAGCTCAAAGACAGAATCTGACAACACATTTTGATGTCTTTGCTGGCAGATTCTGCAGAACTCCCTAAAGACCTATTTTTCCATAACCAGGTTAAGCATCATCGACAGGTGTATTTCATAAGTATAGTAAAGGCATTGAGATTTACAAAAAAACACAGTGGATCTTATTCGTTATGTCACAATGGAACTGTGATATATTCCAAGGGCAGACACTCACTCTAATCTTTTAAAACAAAGGGACAGACTCATTCATCCAACTAATCAATATGAATTCCCTGGTCCAGAAAAGAAATATAAATCAGCAGCTGCTCTGTGGTCAGTTTTCTCATCTACCCCTCCTTCTAGCTAAAAGAAGGTAGAAAGTGGGGCACGTGTCAGCAGGAAAATGACTAGGGCTTTTATATCGACAGGCATTGCCACTGAGCTGCAAATTCCCCATGGCAGCTGTGCTCAAATCAATGATGCTGAAGGTAAGGAAGAGGAGTTTGTTGGGTTTGGGTATTTATTATATTCTGTACTTTGGTGTACTGCAGAAGATGTTATTGTTTGTTAGGGAATGTGGAAGAAAAGAAAAATCATGCCCAATTTGCACCATCCATCTAGCAAGATGCACACGCACTTAAAGGAATTATTTGGCTTGTACCTTGTTCTAAGAGTTTCAAGTTGACCCATCACTATATTCTTTGATGAACACCAAATAGGAATTAGACACCATCCTAAGCTGCTGCTCTCTTCCCCATTATAACATTTCCCGGTCCATCAGAGTCAGTAAATGACTTCGTGACTTTGTTATGGCAACTTTGCCTGCTGAAGAGCAGAGCTTAGTTTAACACTCTGCTTCCCTCCCTCTTCTTTGCTCTGCATGTACACGTTCTCATACATCCCACATCTTCAGAAGCCTGTCTTCCTCAGTCCTAGCACTGACCCATAGAATATATTCAAGGGTTGTTCTTTTTTTTTCCTTTTGTCTAGCTCACCAGTCCATGAGCTTTCTAAATGCAAGAACAGATTTCCTTTACCCTTTTGATGGACCTTGTGATGTGTTGTCCAGATCATCCTGCAAGGGAAGATTCATTCTCCCAGCAGATGGGAGTGCTGTCAGCTTTTAGGGGTTGCCTCAGGTGCAGTGCTGCCTCATGCCAGGTCATACCCCTGCCTGGGGTGGCCTATGTCAAATGGATGGTAGATGCAGGAATTTGAAGTCCTGATCTTCCAGGATGACTCAGGATAGTTCTGAATGACTATTCTAGCCCCAGACCTCTCCATGCATTCAGGCAAGGCATGTGGGGTCTGAACTGTAGCTCAACTTCCCAAACTCCAAATGTTTCCCTCCCTTCAACATGTGTTGTCCTAAGGTCACTCCTTATTAAGGCTCCTGCTTACTAAACTCTTAGCATCTGCTTTCCAAAGAAAGCAGGGCCACCCCTGTATTCATCCCATTGCAATCTCTAGCCAGTGGTGTGCTGGCAAATGGCAGGAAGCAGGTCTAGGCGGGAGAGCCCTGATCTATAGTATTTGCCACAGTTCTGTGGCATAAATGCGCCCACTGTGCCTAATATCAAGCTACTGATGGTTTATTAATCAGCTTACGAAATTCCTAAAAATTCAGCTACTGTGTCTCTCAAATTAACCATCTCTAGCACCTGTCTCCAATCTATGGTATTGCCATATTTTTGCAAAATTTAAGAACAATTATGTGCCAAGTTCTTCAAACTTAGTGTTTCATTTAATTCTCATGGCAACCTTGGGAAGTTACATTTCCAATTTTACAGATGAGGAAATGCGATTCCAAAATGAAGAAATAAAGTAAGTGAGATGTCCCAGCAGCCTTCCTCACACTGCCAGGACTGGACAAAGATACAAAGTTTTGATGTTAGGATTTATTTACCAGTGCATCCATGTATTAATTCAAATAATCATGACTGCTCATCTTATGAGTTGAGCCCTGAAAGATAACCAGGATTTAACCCAGCTGATAATGGTGGCAAGTGTTGCAAAGCCATAGTTGTAAGAGACTGGTGGGGGTTTAAAAAACAAAACAAGACAAAAAGACCTCTGAGCCAGGTATGGTGGCTCCCACCTGTAATCTCAGCACATTGGGAGTCCGAAAGATTGCTTGAGCCCAGGAGTCTGACAGAAGCCTGGGCAACATAATGAGACCTCGTCTCTACTAACGATAAAAAAAAAAATAAACAAACAAACAAAAAAAACCAGGTGTGGTGGCTCTTACCTGTAGCCCTAGCTACTCAGGAGGCTGAGGTGGGAGGATCACTTGAGCCTAGGTGGTCTAGGTTGCAGTGAGCTATGATTGCACCACTGTACTCCAGCCTGGGCAACAGAGTAAGACCCTGTATCAACAAAAACCAAACAAATGAAAAATGAACAACCAACCTGCTTTTAAGACTATCCTATGAGATACAGATGGAGAACTGAAGGAAGCTGAGCCCAGGAAGAGAGACAATAGCCAGGCCCAGACCCCTGCCTTCCCACTATAAGTTTATTGTCTTGAATCAACAACTAACCATTGAATTATGTTGAATTAACCATTAAACTTAGATATAAGTATGCAGATGGTGGATCATGCTGCTGCTGTTATTTCAAGGGTACTGGAAATGCATATGACTTGAAATTAATGTGCTCATAATGCTAAAAATTTTAACATTAAGGGAAGAAAGAGCAAAATGACATGAACACACACTTGATGTGATACATGATTTTAACTCACGTCAGTGGATCATCAAATCAACTTGGCAAATTTCTAAACAAAACAGTATACAATATCAGAATGCACCAAATAATGTAAACATTAATGTTTTATGAAGTTTTTATTTCATGTATATTTGCACACAAGCACATTCACATGTATGCATTCACAGAAGGTGAAATGTGCAAAGAAGCATCAGGACACTGGCCATGGAATGACCATATTTTGGGTTTCATCTCCTCAATTATTCTATGACGCAGGTTAAAAACCTATCTGTGTGTATACTCAGGGTCCTCATCAGCTTTAGCTTCGAAAAATTGTTTTCAAGATTAAAGAAAAATCATACAGTGCCTGGTACTGAGTGAGTAGTTACTGGGTTGGTGCAAAAGTAATTGCGGCTTTTGCCTTTTTAATCACAAAAACCCACAATAACTTTTGCACCAACCTAATACTTGGTAAATGGTGATGAAATTTTGAGGGAATCATCCATTATGTAAGAAGAAATTGCCTTTTATCTTTCAAAATTCATTTTTCAATTTTTATTTGTAGAAACTTAGGGGGGTACAAATGCAGTTTTGACACAAGGCTATATTGTGTGGTGGTGAAGTCTGGGATTTTCTTATACCCATTCCCTGAATAGTGGAAATTGTATCCATTAAATACTTTCTCATCCCTACCTGTGTCCCACCCATCCAAGTCTTCAAAGTCTATTTTTCCACATTATGTCCATCTCTACACATTATTTATTAGCACATAAACACAGTGCTGAAATCCACTTCCTATTAAGTAGCTAGTACTAACAGAAAAACTAACACTAGGCCAGGCGTGGTGGCTCGTGCCTGTAATCCCAGCACTTTGGGAGGCTGAGGCGGGCGAATCACAAGGTCAAGAGAGAGAGAACATCCTGGCCAACATGGTGAAACCTCGTCTCTACTAAAAATACAAAAATAGTCCCAGCTACTCGGGAGGCTGAGGCAGAAGAATTGCTTGAATCAGGGAGGCAGAGGTTGCAGTGAGCCAAGATGGTGCCACTGTGCTCCAGCCTGGGTGACAGAGCAAGGCTCTGTCTCAAAAAAAAAAAAAAAAAAGAAAGAGAGAAACTAACACTAACCTAATTCTTTCATGGTCTTAATCACTTTAGAGATTAAAATGAGTATTTTTTCTTCTGCAAACTGGTAAACTTAAGGGTTTGTCATCAAATGCATAAATTGTATATCAACACTAAAGACTAAGTAAATGAATGAGTAAAAATGAACCAATTCCAAGCACCTCTTGATTAGAGACAGACAAAAGACCAAGCAGTTTGCAAAGAGGCGATTTTGGGGAAAGGACAATTGAGGGCACAAGTCATGGAAACTGGACACTTAGGCACTGTTTGATAAAGTAATTGCCTGGGAAGCGTCTACCCAAGTATCTTGGGAAGTGGGAAAAAAGTTGATTTGTGGGAAAAGGTTTGAACGTGGGCACTCCAAAGGGTTACGTTGAGAAGAGAGAAAATATTATGACAAATGGCACCCAGAGGTCTTCCTGCTGAGATATGGATACGTTGTTATGTTGACATGAAGACAGTTCAGTCCAATTACCACCATAAGGAGGGATGTTGCCTGTGGGCACTAATTCAGGGAGTCACTCGCCCCATCTAACTGACCTCTTTCCAGTTTGTTCTGAGTTTGCTCCTCTTCACCACCTCCTCTCAGCTGTCCTCCTTTTAACAAATTTAGAAGAAACCTTCTATTTCTACCTTCACGATGACAGAGAAAAACCACAAAAGGTGCAGATATCCTCAGTGTGAGTTTAGGGAACGTTTTTGATGAAGGCTGTTTCCAAGTACCGAGAACATTGTATCACAATAAGGGGTTTAAGAATTCTAAATTTGAAAGTTGTGACTTTTTGGAAACCATCACTGGCTGTTCTATAGTTGACAGTCAAGTCAAATTCAACCTCAATCAATCGAGGGAGAAAGAATGAAAACTTTTTAGGATCATGACACCAAGATTTTTTTTTTTTTTTTTTTTTGAGACAGAGTCTTGCTCTGTCGCCCAGGCTGGAGTGCAGTGGTGCAATCTCAGCTCACTGCAACCTCTGCCGCCTGGGTTCAAGTGATTCTCCTGCCTCAGCCTCCCCAGTGGCTGAGATTACATGTGCACGCCACCATGCCTGGCTAATTTTGTATTTTTAGTAGAGATGGGGTTTCAGCATCTTGGCCAGACTGGTCTTGAACTCCTGACCATGTGAACCTTGGCCTCTCAAAGTGCTGGGATTACAGGTGTGAACCACTGTGCCCTGCCCAAAGAATTTTTTTAGAGAAATTTAGAATATGTTTAAAAGTTTAGGATTTTTTTTTTTTTTTTTAATATGAGAAAATTAGGCAACATGGCGAAACTCTGTCTCCTAAAAATGCAAAAGTTAGCCAGGCACAGTGGCACACGCCTGTAGTCCCAGCTTCTTGGGAGGCTGAGGTGGGAGGACTGCTTGAGTCTGGAAGGTAGAGGTTGCAGTGAACCAAGATCACACCACTACACTCCAGCCTGGGGGACAGATTGAGACCCTGTCTCGAAGAAAAAAAAAAAAAAAATCAGAAAATATTGTGAAATGTAGAAAACTTTGGAATGAAAGAGGAAAGAAATGCATAATAGGCACACAACCTTGCTGACAATAAATGAAAGAAACGTTAAGTGTAAAACTTGGTGAAGTTTGCTTTGAAGGAAAATATACATCAGAAAAAAAAAATTTAGGTATTTTCTCATTCCTTAACTGCCACTAGGTCCAACTTTCTTAAAGGAAATTTTTCTAGGAATTTTTTACAGCAAAATGACAGAACAAGATATACTCATCCAGGAACTGACCCCATGTAGCGTTTTTCAATACAAATTGAAACACTTGGGTGATGGATCAGTTCACCAGGGAAGAATTAAATAATCCTTGCCCTGAAATGTATTATCTGGGATCTCATGGGGAGAGCATTACATGTGGGGGCAGCTCTAATTACAAGAAATAATTGCAGATGAATACAAGGCAGTTCCCCACCTTAGATGATGAATTATACCGAGAGACAAGGACATCCTATGTGAAATGCTAATGCTTTCATCTCCATGACATTGCAAGGAAATCTCACACCCAAAAAAATAAATCCAAGGAAAAACACATTTGACAAATACTGCTAATGGGAACCAGTTATTCCATTTGCAATTTGCAATGGAGTTTTACTCAGTAAATACATACCACAGATTTAGCACCTACAGATATATTTATTGACTAATATTAAAAGTCTCTAAGATCAGAGGGTGAATCAGTTGCAGTGGGATAACATAGGAAAAGCATCTTTGCTAAATGCTATATAACTTGAGGGCATATTCCAGATCTGAACATTACTGGCAAAATCCATAATCTATAATTCCGTGTGACTGATGAATATTCATTGCTGGTAATTTCTAATTTCATTAGCCTTTAAGCCACCTTGAAATCACCTGGGGAGCTTTAAAACTCCTGATGCTAGGTTCCACCCTCTAAGATTATGATTTAATTTTAATTAGTCAGGGCAGTGGCCTGGGAATCAAGATTTTTTAAAGTTGTCCAGGTCATTTTAATGAACAGCAAAGGTTTGAGAACCACGGCTTTATGGGCACAGGAGACCTTGCTACTCATCTTCTCCCTTAAAATCTCACTGATTTGGTTAACGTGATGTTATGGCTTTTCCTCACTCAGTCATTTCTTTGCAATTATTTCTGTAAGAGTACAAGACTTAAAATCACTCCCAGTTACCAAGCAGTGTGTGAGATCTGGGGAGATCAGTGCTCTATAGTTCTGGGAAGGGCTCCCTTAGTATTTCCTCCCTGTAAAGTCACAATCTGCCAAATGCCACTTTCCTCAAAGTCCCCATTACTGTGCAAAACTTCCCACGGATTGTGAGGATGTTCTCCAGGCCCTGGTACACCATATCACACAGAGCTCTTTGAAGAGTCTTTGAGTCCAGGAGGCAGGCTGATATTTAAATATCCAGAACAAATCTCATGACATTTCTCAATCCTGCTCATTAGCCTCCAGACCTGTTTGAACCCATAGCCTACATTTCACTGTAATTTTCCTCTCTTCATTTTGACTAATCCCCAGTTAACTCTTGTTTCTCGGCTTGTCATTTCTCTCTATTCTTACCTCCTATTGTACGAGTGCGTAGATCTCCTTATTCTCCAATGTCAAGAGGAATTCTGCTTCCATGAGTTTATAGAAATGAACACATACGTGCATTACATTGTATATGTAAGGATGCTCACACGCAAGCAACATTGTTGACCCTAGCAAATAATTTGAAGACACCTGTCTCTCAATAAGGTAATGGTTCATAAATCTATAGTATCTTCATCCTATGCATTATTAATAATACTAAAGGGAAGGAAGTAATTCTGTTTATACCAACATGGAAAATCTCTAATACAGGAGTCTCCAATCCCCAGGACACAGACCATTGTTGCCTGTTAGGAACCCAACCACATAGCAGGAGGTGAGCTGCACGTGAGTAAGCATTACTGCCTGAGCTCTGGCTCCTATCAGATCAGTAGTGGCACTGGATTCTCATAGAAGCATAAATCCTATTGTGAACTGTGCATGTGAAGGATCTAGGTTGCATGCTCCGTATGAGAATCTAATGCCTGATGATCTGAGGTGGAACAGTTTTATCCCAAAACCAGTCCGTGGAAAAGTTGTCTTTAACAAAACCAGTCACTGTTGCTAAAAAGTGTGGGGACTGCTGCTGTAATAGGTATTCTTAAATGAAAGCATATAGTAGAATATATATGGTATTATCTCTGTAATGTAAACAACATAAAATAGTAGTTGTCTATAGAAACACAAACACACACCGTAAATATGAGTATATATATGCACACATAAACACGTAGATGCACACATAAATGCAAAGGGAATGTGGTGCAGAAGAATCTTCCAAACTGTGATTAGTGATTCCACATTGAGAAGTGTGTAGAATTGGGAGCAGGGTGGGATGAAAGAAAATTTATACTTCTTACTTTAACCATTTGTATAATTTTTGTATTTTGTACATATATTTATGGATTTTTTATCACTTTTAAGTGAGGAAATTACCCACCAAATATAGCCATTGGCATTATAGTCATTATGTCATTGGTAAAAAATTGGCAAGATTTTCAGTGCAATAGTGGGGTTGGAGGTCATCTTCAAACTTTTTGTTGCATAAACGTATTATAATAAATCTATTGGCATATACCCAAGAGTGAATCCGGTTTTATAGGAGCCAAAATTTATACAATTTGGGAATCCCTCTTCAAGGAAAAAAAGCAGAAAGTTTTAAAAATTATATTAGAATAAGAAATTGGCCGGGCGTGGTGGCTCAAGCCTGTAATCCCAGCACTTTGGGAGGCCGAGACGGGCGGATCACGAGGTCAGGAGATCGAGACCATCCTGGCTAACACGGTGAAACCCCGTCTCTACTAAAAAATACAAAAAACTAGCCGGGCGACGTGGCGGACGCCTGTAGTCCCAGCTACTCGGGAGGCTGAGGCAGGAGAATGGCGTAAACCCGGGAGGCGGAGCTTGCAGTGAGCTGAGATCCGGCCACTGCACTCCAGCCTGGGCGGCAGAGCGAGACTCCGTCTCAAAAAAAAAAAAAAAAAAAAAAAAAAAATCGCAAATATTGAATCTGAAAATAGTCAGAAAAATACAGTATTTTTAATAGCTTCACACAAATCAGTCATTTTCCAGATATTAGCATCCACTCGGGAGAGTTTATACCTTGCTTCTCCTACTACATATAGTGCGGAAAGTCGTAAGATACATTTCTATCACTGTAGACTTTCTGGTCCTGAACTTTGAAATCATGTTGCAAGATGGGTCAGCACGGTGGGTAGTAAGAATATTCCTGAAAGACATTGCTACACCGATATGACTAGCACTAATTTAATTATCCATGGAAGTAACAGTCATAAAATATATGACATTAATACTAACCAAATATATCTCTGAATTAATTTCCCTTTAGCATGGTTTCTAAAATACTCATGACCTTTCCCAGACTCTCTGATAGGAAGAGAATTGTGATAGGGAGACCAGTCTTTTTTTGTGAATGCATGATTAAAAATAATCTTGGGAATATTAAGATCATGATAGGGAGACTATCAGAAATATACATGAAAGATTTTAAAATGAACAAAAATAATAAGACAGTATTCCGGCTAGTATATCCTTCCAGATTGTCTAATATAAACATAACCCAAATATGCTGATTATATCACAAATCTCTTCTAGCAGTTTAGCAGCCGGGATATTTTAAGACACCATAATGTCAACTCTCTCTTCTATTAAGATCTAATGACATCATTCTCTGCTTTAAAATCTGTGATAGGTCTTAACTGCTCTGGCCTGATTCTAAAGCTTGACATTGAGGGGTTTCATAATTTGGTCCTGCCCCAAATTTCACATCTTCCCATTTACCTGTAGGGATGTCCCCACCCACATCCACCTACCTGAGAGATAATTTTCCAGCCAAAATGCCCTCCCATGCCCCACTGCCTTTTCAAATATTTGCCCTTTCCTCTTCTTACTTTCAGTAAAAACATACAGGACTCAACTCAAATGCTGCCTTCTTCATAACGCATAGCACGTTCTGTCTCATTGGAATTCATTGCTTCTTCATTCTCCCCAGACATTTTGCATGGGATTCTATTATTACACATAACACACAGCATCATCAGGCTTGGAGCTGTAATTGCACCCATGTGAACTATATGGGACCCAAGTGGATCTTACCGATCTCTGATACACGTGCATGGAACAAGGGCTCAGTAAATCTTTGTAGACACGAGTTAGGCTAGATAATTGCAAAATTATGTCACTGAAAGTCAGTCTTGTTAGAAAACCTGTGAAATGCCAAACGTGGCCTTTACTAAAGGTTGTATAAGAGAATTACTAAGCAGCTATTGTACCCTAGTGCTAAGACATATTTCTTCCAAAAACATGTTGAACTCATGACTGTCATACAGATAGAAAATGCATGCTTATAAAAGGTTTTGTTTAACTTATTAATTAACAAGGTAATCAGAAAGAAGTTAAAATTTGTTCAAAGAATTCTGAGAAGATATATGTAAATAGGCAATCTGGAAAACTAAAATGAATTTATAAACAGAGGCAAAACTGGTGAATAGTCACAAAGCAACAATCAATTATTCAGTACCAGACAAAATGTATTCAAGTTTATATGGATAATAATCGTTTGCATTACCATCAGCTTTCTGCAACTTAGAGAGTTGTAAATAGCTCAAAGCCAATGAAAGACCCAGTTAAGTTGGAAGTGTACGCTAGAAAGAACATCCATTTATCATTTTTGCTCATTTCAAAGTCTTTCCATTTTTTACTAACAGCTTCCCTCCTACATTCACAGCTTCAGAGACTATTCTTTTTTTTTTTTTTTTTTGAGATGGGGTGTCACTCTGTCACCCAGGCTTGAGTGCAGTGGCACAATCTCTCTGTTCACTGCAACCTCCACTTCCCGGGTTCAAGCAATTCTCCTGCCTCAGCCTCCCGAGTAGCTAGGACTACAGGCATGCACCACCACCCCCGGCTAAATTTTTGTATTGTTAGTAGAGACAGGGTTTCTCCATGTTGGCCAGGCTGGTCTCGAACTCCTGACATCAAGTGATCTACCCGCCTTGGCCTCCCAAAGTGCTGGGATTACAGGCATGAGCCACTGTGCACAACCCAGAGATTATTCTTGACCACAAAAAAAGGCAGGTCTCATTACGATTGGCCTAGCCGCTCCTTACATTTTAATTGCCTCTTTTCTTGTCCATCACCTGCATTAAAATGTCACTTCCCAAGGAAAGAAACCAAACTTGCCTTTGTCTTATTGCTCCATTGTGTTCTTTTTTATGATAATCTTTGGGTCAAGTATAGCTATCATGATGTGTTTTTTCTCCTCAAAAATATTTGTGAACTGAAGATGTTAATGATATTTATTTTCTAAGTATGTCTTTATCTTGAAAGTGAGCCCTTCTGTGTTAGACAGTAATGACATAGTTTTTGTACTGTTTAGTACTACTGTGCTCTAGCACTAAAGAGCATGTAACAGATCTGCCATGCTTGTTGAAAATTAGAAACATCGTACTTACAACTAAATCTAGCTTCATCATTTTGTCCAGAAGAATTTCAACTGTAGTAGTACCACTGTTTATAAAATCTGTTGTCAGTTTCCTATTCCTGTTTATAAAGATACAGATGTACAGACCCAATGAAGAGATGCTCGCTCTGATTCTATAAAAGATTTAACATATAGATGGACTCAACACCCTTAAAAACTATTGTTACACATAATTATAACAGAAAACATTGGAAAGCTTTTAATTGCCCGACCAAAGGGATTTAGTTTTGGAAAGGGTAATTGGTTAATTAGTTTTATTGTCATGCAGTTATTTTTCAATTACCATTTGAAAACCGTGCTTCCAAAATGAAAAAAAAATATTATTTATTAAAATAGAATATGAAAGATGTATGCCTACCTACTTACAAATATATAATCTTTAGCACAAGGCTTGAACAGTAATGATGCATATTGAAAAGAGTTGGATTATGGGACACATTTTCTATTTTTGACATTTCCTTTGTGTTGTTACATCAATCACGTTTTTGAAAAAGGAAGAAAGAAAGAAATGGTGTTCTATAAAGTCTCTTCAGTACCCTGTGATTTGGGTACTTGTAATAGAGTAAAGTAAAGGGTTTCATTATGCTTTGTTTTGTTAACGGATGTCTGATGTCCTTCTCCCGGTGTGATTTTCGTTATAGCTATTTTCAAAGTGCTTGAACTGGGATTAGTTACTCAGTGGCAGTCTTCATGTTCTGTTAGTTACTAACACCAATTTTTATGTGGCCTGAAATGCAGAATTCATCGCTATTCTGAGTTCTTTAAAGTCTGGGCCACCATGACCTTGAAAATCCCCAAAGAGGAAAACCTAGTTTTGAATGATACCACCGTTCAAACAAGGGATCTTAGATCCTCCATCAGCCCTTCAAGCCTGTTCCTTTCACAGGGCACAGAACGTTAATAGGTTGATGTGAATTGATGCTGCTTGGTTATGGAAGTGAGCTTACTAGAATTAAAGCCTTGCCCGCTTATTTATGGAAGTTGGCAGGTGCCAGGAAACAAGCTCTTGGGCAGTGCTTTGTTCTTGTTAAAATTACTTTAATGGAAAATATCCCACTGGTTAAATGACATCTGTAGCAAAAGGAATACCCTAAAATGTATTTCTATTCTGTGAGATGTAGAAACACCCATTATAGACATTCACAAAATAATTATTTGAAAAACAAGTACATATAATGCAATGAACAATAGTTCATATCCATAAGTTTCTTTGGTGGTGTTTGAATGTTTATATTCCCTCACTCACCTCCTCTCATGATCCAGATAGAAAGTTAAACCGCCTGTAATCCCAGCACTTTGGGAGGCCAAGGTGGGCGGATCACAATGTCAGGAGATCAAGACTATCCTGGCTAACATAGTGAAACCCTGTCTCTACTAAAAATACAAAAAATTAGTCAGGTGTGGTGGCAGGTGCCTGTAGTCCCACCTACTCAGAAGGCTGAGGTAGGAGAATGGCATGAATCCAGGAGGTGGAGCTTGCAGTGAGCCAAGATCACGCCACTGCACTCCAGCCTGGGCAACAGAGCAAGACTCCATCTCAAAAAAAAAAAGTTAAACCAAGCTTATCTGTCTGAATGGAGCAGCCTACCTGTGGGTCTGCTTGGGGATGTCTTCTTTACGTCTATATATGCAATAAATACTATATGAGTATCATGTGTGTACAATATAATATTAATTGGATCTGAAGACTTGTGATTCGAGAGGTTTATTGTTCACATAGTAAAGCTCATTGTAGAAAGCTGAGTGGTCTCCCAAACAAGTCTAAGAAAAGAATTCCTGGAATGAGCAGAGAAAGAAGACTAGCTTAGGGTTTTATGTTGTTACAGGATGGGGCTGGGACAAGGGTTCCTACACATGGGTCAGGACTTGCATTGTGTGAACCTCCTGCTGGTGCCAAAGGAGGGACTAACTGGGCTCTTTTATTGTTCCAGATGTGGGGCTAAAGGGAAAGGAGGAGTGATGAGAATTAAAAGATATTAGTATTAAGCATCAAAAATGGAGTTGAACCCTTCATACTAAAGGGATAAAGAAGTGAGACTTTGAAATATGTATCCTCCTTCTTGTTCTCTCTAAAAACTCTTGCCCTCCCTCCACAAATTATAAATTGGAATTTACAATCTGATATAGAAAGTAATAAGTAAAGCAATGTTTATAATTCCAGAGGAAGGGTAACAGTAGATATATGTAGAGAGGACCAGTGGGAGCACGTGAAAGGAATAGATGAGTAGGACTGGGAAAGATGAGACTAGAACCATGTGGTGAATGAAGAAGAACTGAAAGGCAGCAAGGGAGATGAGGCTTTTTTGGCCAAGGAAACAGGATGTGTAAAGGCGTGGAAGAAAGAGAACATGCCCCACTGAGCACATTTTTAAGAGATCAGGCATGGCTATAGTATAAAAGAGTTCTGAGAAATGAGGGTGGAGCTTTCTACCCAGAGTAGGTCACAAACCACAATATCCTAAAAAAAAACAGCATGCCATTAAAGGATTTTTAAATAGAAAGCAACACGACAGGCTATGCATTTTTGTTGGGAACAGGTTCCCCAAAATCTGGCCATATACTGGCCCCAAAACTGGCCATAAACAAAATCTCTGCAGCACTGTTACATGGTCGTGATGGCCATGACACCCACGCTGGAAGGTTGTGGGTTTACCAGAATGACGGCAAGGAACACCTGGCCCACCTAGGGCGGAAAACCGCTTAAAAGCATTCTTAAACCACAAATGATAGCAAGACCGATCTGTGCCTTCAGGACTTGCTCCTGCTGCAGATAACTAGCCAAAACTATCCCTTTATTTTGGCCCATCCCTTTGTTTCCCATAAGGAATACTTTTAATTAATCTATAATCTATAAAAACAGTGCTTATCACTGGCTTGCTGTCAATAAATATGTGGGTAAATCTCTATTCAAGGCTCTCAGCTCTGAAGGCTGTGAGACCCCTGATTTCTCACTCCACACCTCTATATTTCTGCATGTGTGTCTTTGATTCCTCCAGCACCGCTGGGTTAGGGTCTCCTGGACCGAGCTGGTCTTGGCACATTTTACATAAAACACCTGGCAGCCAATTGAAAGATGGACGAGATGGAGACCAGACTAGAAGCAAGAGCACTTACGAAAGGATTTTGCTGATGCTAGAAAGAGATGAGAAAATAACCCAGAGTAGTCAACAGTAGGCAGAGCCATGAGGTGAGATGATTGTAAAGAGGTAGCTGCTTCAGGACTTAGTGGCTGATTGCATGTCTATGAAAAGTAGGGAGATGCAGAGTAATTAAAATGTACAGAAAATTAGGAGTGACTCCCAGCCTTCTGCTTCGATGAATAAGCAGGGGAAAAAAAAATAAGCTGGGTGTGAGTTGCCTGTGTGACTTCTAGGCCATATCTAGAAAGTAAGAGAGGCTGCCGGGCGCGGTGGCTCAAGCCTGTAATCCCAGCACTTTGGGAGGCCGAGACGGGCGGATCACGAGGTCAGGAGATCGAGACCATCCTGGCTAACCCGGTGAAACCCCGTCTCTACTAAAAAAATACAAAAGAAAACTAGCCGGGCGAGGTGGCGGGCGCCTGTAGTCCCAGCTACTCCGGAGGCTGAGGCAGGAGAATGGCATAAACTCGGGAGGCGGAGCTTGCAGCAAGCTGAGATCCGGCCACTGCACTCCAGCCTGGATGACAGAGCGAGACTCCGTCTCTAAAAATTATAATAATAATAAAAATAAAAAAAAGTAAGAGAGGTAATGAGGCTACAGATGGTGACACCAAACCATTGCTGAGAAAAGGCAGGGTGCGTTTCCATCCCCTTCTAAAAGAACAAAAATGATATAAGTTATATCTCATGACATTTCACAAAACAAAAACATTGTTCCTTAGGATCGTGATCTACACAAGACCCTCTGGATGAGGCAAAATGAAAATGCAAACCTAGAATACTCAAGAATATTTTATAAATACGTATTTTAGGAACCAGCTTATATATTTATTTCCTAGAAAAAAAATTACCTATCTCCAGCAGAATATTTTTAAAATCATGTCAGGAAAAGTCAGAAAACACAAGTTTGAACTTTGCATAATTAGTTGCTGCCTAATGGAAAAAGCAGCACAAGGACATAATGATAATTACAAACAGTATTAAAGGTATACAGGAAAAGTAGGTCACCCCCACATCCAGAATCCCAAGTCCCCTCTCTAGGGACAATGCCTCTTACCCGCTTCTCATGTGTCTTTTCGAAAACCTGAATCGTTTTTCTGTGAACATAACAATGGGCTCTCCACCTAATCTTTCAAAAGGATTCACCTATCAGGAAGTCTATTATTTCAGTTGCAAGACCCACAGAGCCAGAACTGACCCCAAAAGTAAATTAAGCAGCTGAGGAATAGATCAAAGTAATGAATGGCTCTTAGACCCAGTTGAGTCAGTTTTTACCAGTTGAGTGATTTATTATCTGCTTTTAGCGAACATTCCTCCTGCTAGGTTTACGTTTCTTCCATCAGGCCTGTGACTTCAGGTGACCCACCTGTTTCCCCACAGAGATCTGAAAATTGTCTTACCTTGGAACCAATCAGAAACAGCACTGCGGCCAGGCGCAGCGGCTCACATCTGTAATCCCAGCACTTGGGGAGGCCTAGGCGGGTGGATCACCCAAGGTCAGGAGTTTGAGACCAGCCTGGCCGATATGGTGAAACCCTGTCTTTACTAAAAATACAAAAGATTACCCAGGCATGGTGGCGGGCGCCTGTAATCCCAGCTACTCAGGAGGCTGAGGCAGGAGAATTGCTTGAACCCAGAGGTGGAGGTTGCAGTGAGCCAAGATTGCGCCACTGTACTCCAGCCTGGGCAACAGAGTGAGACTCCATCTCAAAAAAACAAACAAACAAACAAAAAGCATAACTGGGAATAATCTAGGACTGCAAGAGAGATGCTTACGTAGAATCTGTCTCCTCTCCTCCCTAATTTGGGGGAAGAATAGTTCTCATGAGAGAAAATGCTTTGGAGATGCTTTAATGGAATTTTATCTCAAAAACAAAGACTCCAGGAAATAAATTATCACCAAATACTGAAATATGAATTTCTATTCTACAATCCTTTTAAATATGAGATGCTGTATTCAGTACTCCTTCTGTTTGGGAACATTTAGAAACTTACCTGCTCCCTTCATATGGTATTCCCCATGTCCCACTTGATTTGGCAAGCTATTTGCATATGTGAGCTATGTACTCCATGGCAAACTTTCCCAGAAAAAGACCAGTGTTTGATTAAGCTCTATATACCAGCCAGGCGCGGTGGCTCATGCCTCTAATCCCAGCATTTTGGGAGGCCCAGGGGGGCGGATCACTAGAGGTCAGGAGTTCGAGACAAGCCTGACCAACATGGCAAACCCTTGTCTCTACTAAAAATACAAAAATTAGCCAGGTGTGGTGGGGCATGCCTGTAATCCCAGTTGCTCGGGAGGCTGAGGCAGGAGAATCGCTTGAACTCACAAGTTGGAGGTTGTACAGTGAGCCACTGCACTCCAGCCTGGATAACAAAGTGAGACTCTGTCTGAAAAATAACAAACAAAATGCTCTATATTAACTTAAATATTTTCATGATGCCTGAATATTAAGTATTTGCAAATTAAATGAATGCCATAACACTTGAAACTGCTGTCTTCAAGAACAAAGTTTCTTCCTGACTTCAAAAAAAAAAAAACAAAAATAAAAAGTAAATATGAGATGCTTGGATAAAGCATACATTTTTAAATAGCTTTTGTGATTACAAAATAGATTGATATTTGTTGTCAAAAAGATAAAAAGCTTGTGGAAATACAAGAAAATATGAAAGTCATCATTAAGCCGCTGTAATCATTGCTAATGTCTACCAAGCTATATCCCATCTATAGATATTACAGTTTTGTGTAAGACCTTTGTGAGATTTTTTTTCCAATATACACAGTTTTCTTCTGACTCAAAGAGGTAACTCATTAAAGTGGGCTCTTTGTGTCTTTGTCCCCAAGCAGGGAGCCAGCTGCTTTGGCAGGTGTGGGAATGATGTGGAATTCCACTGCAGCAGGTGTTTAATAATCCTTTGCTTGTACCTTCTCTCTCCTCCAGCGGTGCTGTGAGCCACAGAAACTGTTCTGCAAATCCACTCTGTGGAAGGTAGCAATTAAGCTAGAATGATTTATACCTGCGAGAAAGATTGTTTCCTTTAAAACTGTCTTTAAATTGTGGTTAAGATATATTTGTTTGGGAACACTGCTGGTTCAACTTTAGCATTGGGAGAAAGCTGAAAGGTAACTAGGAAGATGATCTGTGCGTATTTGTTGAATGCCAAGCTGACTCCAGCTTCTCCAGCATGCAGATTATACAGCTTTTCTGTCCCCATAATATGTAAAAATAATAAAGGGGGGAGGAAAGTACACAGAACCTGATACTGTTAGAAATCTTCCAGTTTTATATTCAATTTTATAATGTTATATTCAGTAAGTTAAAGCTACTTTAAAAAGAGTTTCTAATGAAATAATGGAAGGATAGTGTATTCATCCCTGCTTTAAAGGATGTCAAAGACTGTTTTAATCTGGTGTAATGGGTGGCTTATGCAGCATGAATCAACAGAGGACATGCAGATTACTTGGTTAGCCTTGAATATAGCATCAGGTATTCTAATCAAGTTATTTCCTTATGCTTACATAAGGTCAGTAGATTTTATTGGTTTTACATCAGCAGACACTGCCATATTGGTACCTTTTTCAAAAGTGACATTGAGGCCGGGTGCGGTGGCTCAAGCCTGTAATCCCAGCACTTTGGGAGGCCGAGACGGGCGGATCACGAGGTCAGGAGATTGAGACCATCCTGGGTAACACGGTGAAACCCTGTCTCTACTAAAAAAAAAATACGAAAAAACTAGCTGGGCATGGTGGGAGGCGCCTGTAGTCCCAGCTACTCAGGAGGCTGAGGCAGGAGAATGGCATAAACTCAGGAGGTGGAGCTTGCAGTGAGCTGAGATCCGGCCACTGCACTCCAGCCTGGGCGACAGAGCGAGACCCCGTCTCAAAAAACAAACAAACAAAAAAAAGTGACATTGATATTACTGAACCTAAGGCAAAAACAAATGTATATGCCGGTAACAGTAGCAAATATGAAAATGGAATTCTCATAATACAATGTTTAATGTAGCAAAATGAGCAACAACGTATTTTTTTGTCTGAAAATAAACACTGAAAAGAGTCTGAAAATGGAAACACCTTTGATAATCAGATATTCTGTCTATTATACTATCTTACATACCCTGGGACAGATGTCAAGAAAGTTGACTTCATCAACACCATCCTTCATAGCTTAAGTTTATGTGGAGAAAACTTTATTGACAATAAGCTTTTCTACAAATGTCATATTAGTTCTTCATTTTGGGTGTGTTTGCGTGTGTATTTTTCATCTTGGCTCAAATCTAAGGACCCAATATGACAATCCTGTGGTTTGGGAGGAAAATCAGAGGCCTAGAAGAATAACATTGGGCAGTCCACTCAAGTAATGCAACCGCCAATTAAGGCTTTTTAAAACCTAATTTGGGCATAATACCTGAATTGTTACACCTGCTTCCTTATCTAGATAAATTGAATTGGGTGACAGATCTCCCTGGCAGAAAAAATATTGCACAACTCTTCCGAGACAGACATTTTCACCAATGGGCCGTTAGCCTCAGCCCTTCTTGTATCTTCTGCATTCCACCAAAGCTTACTATGTCATGACATGTACTTTCTATTTTAAAGAAAGTACACTCAGTTTTGAGGAAGATATGAATATACAATTAAGTGATATGGTTTCAAAACTGAAAAGAGTTTATCACAGATGTGTTATGTAGTCTATCACTGGTAAAACCCTAAGGTTTTATTTATAAAACGCAGAAATCAGAAAAATAAGTTAGTTGTAATTTAATTGTACGTGTATCTGCAATTGCAGGTACATTCCCATTTTTGTGACATGTTTATATTTGGAACTTTTGTGAGGACACCATTTATGAATCCAGTCTTTGTCTATTAATATTATACTTCCTCCTCCATGCTCACTAATAGGGTATGTCTCCTAGATGTATTTGAAGGGATGCCGCCTACAGAAAATAAATACTACAGTTGTTGTAGCATGCATGTAAAGCTTACTTTCTTCATCATATTGTAGATAAGAAAAATAAATGGAGAATGAAATACTGTATTTCTAATGTCTAATTGTTGTAATAACAATTGTAATTTGAAATCCCATAACATGTACCCCTGGATGATATTCAGTGCACATTTCACATGTATGTTCACTTTTGCTAACTTACATCATTCACGTCTGTTCCTTTGATCAAGTTGTCATGCCCTCCAAAAGGTAAGGGCTATCTGACTTCAAACATGTGGAAACTTCTGTTTTAAGGAACTTCAATATTTTCACCAATTTGTATCTATATTAAGAATGGCATGATAGTTATACATTTGGTGAGTGTCTACCACGTCCTATTTAGTCCTTATGACAACACTGCAAAGTAGATACTATTACTAAAGAGGAAATTGACACCCAGGGAAGTTGTCTAATATGTACAAGTATTTACATGGCACATGAGATCCACACCTATTTCAGATAACCTTCTTTCATGTGGCAAGGATGTGGCTTTTACCATCACCACAAAGCAATACCAGAAGAATCAGGGAGGAATGTTCTATCTTTCGTTCTGTTTGTAGTAGTACCAGTGAAGAAATATAATTGGCCTAATGAGCATGTGTTGACCTAGGACCAAGCATCAATCACTGTGGCCATGTGTATAGGTAGTACCATTGGCCAGACTGAGATCATATACCCACCTTGTGGTCAATGGACAGAAAACATTGAAACCACCAGCATTCTATGGAATGGATGGTAAAGATGAACAAATCCCCATAAAGAGACAAATTCTTATCAGAGGAAGGGTGACAATGCTCCATTAAATAAACACACACACACACACACACACATATTCACTTATAAAGTACAGCTTCAAGTTCCTTTAACATGTTTCCCATTGAGAAGCAGGTCTCAGTCCCTGGAACTTGAACCTGGTTCTGTGCTGACTTGACCAACAGAATATAGCGGGAATGCCGCTGCCCCGTTTCCAGTCCAAAGAATTAAGAAACTGGAAGCTATCCTATCTCTTGGGCTCATTCTTGCAAACCAACCACAACGCTACAGAAACATTTGTGGGAAATCCATGCAAAAAAAGAAACAAGGTCCAGGCCCTCATCCCCACGAACTCTCAGTCAACAGGGAGGATCACATTGCCAGTTATGTGAGTATAAGGATTCTGTAAGTGCATCCTCCAGCCCAAGTCAACTTGCTTTAACTGATGTTGTACAGAACAAGGACAAACCTTCTTTGCCGAGCCCTGTCCAAATCACATGTTTGTGACCTATTATTGTTGTTTGACGTCATTAAGTATTAAGGGCATCTGTTACGTAAACATAGATAACTAAAACAACCAGTCACAAAATTTTTGCTGTTTCTTTTGCATTGCATACACAAATCTGGCTCAGCGCCAAAGTTTTCACAGCCCTCTAAATACCCAGTACTATGCCAAGCACATTGTAGTTATGCTATAAATATGTATGAAATAATTGAATTATGCATTATTCACTTTGTAAATGGATAAATAGCACAAAGAACTTAAGTGACTTTCAGAAGTGGGTCTTAAGCTGAGCTGGAAATAAAAGATTTTCTTATCCAAGTTGAATGCATTATCTGTCAGGACCCTCGGAAGAGTCTCTTTACATTAAGCAAAATCTAACTCTTCTATTTCTCATGGAATAAGATGAAGGGTGGTGAATGCTTTCTGAGCTTTAAAAATAAGCATGCTAAAATGCCTGGAAGGATAAGCTATAATCCATTAACAGAAGTTAACTTTGGAGAGTAGTCCGTGAAGTTTGAAGAGGCAAATTGATTTGTACCTTCGGTAGCACTCTTATTTCTTACAGTGAATGTACATTAATTTTATACTTTTAAATGACATTAAATTAGAACTAGTAAGGAAATTCACAAAATGTTAGCAGCCAGTGTCTTGATTATAGGATTATGAGGGTTTTACACTGACATTTATTATCTAAATTGCACATTGCTGTAGAAAATGTATTCCCCTGCAGTTCCTGAAGAATTTAATTTCAAATTCTTGTCTGTTAAGATCCCAAATTTTATATAACAGAAAAAATTAATTGCACATTATTCAGACGTGTCATACAAAATCAACTGTAATGTCCCAAGCTTCAAATTCACACACAAAGAGAATGAGACATCTGAACACACACTCCCAGCCTTCATGAGGAAACCATTATGGTAAAGCTCTGCTTTTGAACACAGCACCAGTAAGAATGTTGCAAACAATTCATTGATTAGCCTTTTTACTCTTTAAGATTTTGTCTTGCTACAGCAGCATTTCCAGGATAGAGGTTTGAGGTTTGAAACATACTCTTGCTCAGTGCTTCCTGGTTAAGTGGGAAGATGGCAAAGAGCCCATTTGCGTCTGCCTCTGAGGCTCAAGCACTGCTAAGGGATACTAAATCTTTGACATTTTCAGAGCTTTCCTGTTTATGAAAAGCTAGAAAATTAGTTAATATGGTACTTTAGATTCTCTTCAGTTATAACTAAAAATTTTCTCTGGGCACAAAATTTCAGTGTATAGACACTTTGCTCCAGATTTTTTATCAATGGATTGAGTAATTTTCAGCTCAAAGTACAAGTTATCAAGACCAAGCATTTTATTTACTCGTTATATATCCAACCTACAGCTAAAAAGCAGGTACCATTCGACAAGCATTCTACTGAGCACTGAAGAAATATGAAGATGGGAGATATACAATGGATAATTCTTACTCTCAACTATTAGGTTGGTGCAAAAGTAATTGTGGCTTTTGCCATTGCTTTTCATGTCCAAAGAAAGTCCAAAAAGGTGATTTCCCATCTGTCATGGGCTCTGTTAGTTACCTAGTCAGCCATCATCCTTGCTGCCTTTTTTCTGTTTTTTTTTTTTTTTCTTTTGAGATGGAGTCTTGCCCTGTCGCCAGGCCGGAGTGCAGTGGTGCAATCTTGGCTCACTGCAACTTCCACCTCCCGGGTTTAAGCAATTCTCCTGCCTCAACCTCCCGAGTAGTTGGGACTCAGGCGCCTGCCACCACACCCAGCTAATTTTTGTGTTTTTAGTAGAGACAGAGTTTTACCATGTTGTCCAGGAAGATCTGAATCTCTTGACCTTGTGATCCACCCGCCTCGGCCTCCCAAAGTGCTGGGATTACAGGCGTGAGCCACCATGCTCGGCCCGCTCCCTTTTTTCTAACAGAACTTAAGTTTTGTCCAGGATGACAATGTGCCAAGCTATAAAGGATGAATCATGACTGGTCTAAGCTACTCATGCCATGTCTCTTCTATTCCCTTTGCTAGAAACACACACTCCCAGACCCCTTTGCAGCTACAGGTAGACATGTGACCTTGCTCTGGGCAGCAGACAGAAGGAGGAACTCAGCTGGGAACAAAGATCCCACCTACTCTGACTCTTCCTTCCTGTTAAGAATGCAGCTGTATGCATAGTCTTGTGACCATAAAACAACCCAACATTGAAGTGGGAAGGGCCCTCGTTGAAGCAGAATGGAGAGCACCTGGGGCCTTGATGCCACCGATGAACTAAGTAACGCTGTTAACTTTGACTTCTTTTTTTCTCTTTATCTTCTTTTGTGTTTTAAGCTGCTACAGTTTGGATTCCTGTGCTTGCAGTCTATTGGATCCTAAAAACCCTGATAAACTGCCCTATTGATTTATTTCTGGGCAATTTTAGGAAAGGCTTTTTTTTTTTTTTTTTTTTTGGCAAAAGACACGAACAAATGTTTTTCCAGAGAGGATATATCCATAGTGAATAAGCACGTGAAAAGATGTTCAACATCATTAGCTGTATTCATTTACTAGGGCTGCCATAACAAAATACCACAGACTGTGTGGCTTACATAACAGAAATTAATTTGCTTACAGTTCTGGAGACTAGAAGTCCAAGATCAAGGTGTCAGTAGTGTTGGTTTCATTGTGAGGCCTCTCTTGTTGATGGCTTGTAGATGGCCATTCTTGCTGCCCTTTCGTATGATTGTCTTTCCATACATATGTGCCCCTGTATATCCGTCTCTTCTTACAAGGACACCGTTATATTGGATTAATGCCCTAATCTATTGGTCTCATTTTAACTGAATAACAATTTTAAAGACCCTATCTCAAATATGGTCGCCTTCTGAGTTACTGGGAGTTGGGACTTCAACATATAAATTTGGAGGGGACACAGTTCATCCAATAATATGTAATAAGAACATAAAAAGATGCTCACATTAGGGAAATACAAAATAAAACTGCAATGAGATACCACTAGATACCTACTAGGATGGTTACATAAAAAGACAGACAATAACAAGTGTTGACAAGGATGTGGAGAAAATGGAAACCTCATACACTGCTGGTAATGTAAAATGGTTCATTCACTTATTTCTGGGCAATTTTAGGAAAGGCTTTTTATTCATACAGTGCCTTGATATTGATATTTCATTATTTTGCAGTAAATACTGAAATTATTGAGCATTCCTAGTATATATATATATTTTTTTTCCTGTCTGGAAGAAGGAGAAAATACCTTAAGTATCTTAAGTTTCTTTTGCTTTCATGATTCCTTTGCTTTGGCTTTTCGGAATTTGACTATGATGTGTCTCAGCATGGATTTCTGAGAAGATTTGCCTTGGTTCTCTGAACATGTTAATAATAATTGATTTTAAATCTTTGTCTCATATAGTCAACATTTAGGCTTCCTTGGGAACATTGACTGCTTTTTTCCTTGTCTGTGGGTCAGATGTACTATTCTGTTTTTTCATATATCTGATAAATCTTTTGTTGAGGACCGGACATTGTGTATAACATAATGCGTCAACTGTCAAATCAGATGTGCCTCTTCCCCAGAGTTTGTTGATGTTGATGTTCTTGATTCTTGTTTACCTTCCTAATTCTGTACAGCCTGTATTCCTTATCATATGTGACTATGGAAGCCTCTATGCAGATTGTCAGCTAATGATTGAACGAGATTTCCTTATATCCCTTGAGCCAGTAAGTCCTATTATTTATTTAATATGGCAGAAATATAAATAATCAAAATGTCTAATATGATATAGTTTTTAGACTTGAAATGATTCATTTTTCAAAGAATACATCTTTGAAACATCACATTTTGAAGACTTTTGAACATAATATAATATGAGGTAAAAAGACATAATGAAAAACTCTAAATAGTCTAGCTTAATTTCATAAAATGTACATGCCATAGAAACAACCAAAAAAAAGAAAAACCATGCCATATAAACAACCAAAAAAATCCCTAGAAGAAAATGTTATACCTTATACAAAAATTAACTCAAGATGGATTAAAGACTTAAACATAAAACCCAAAACCATAAAAACCCTAGAAGAAAACCTAGGCAATACCACTCAGGACATAGGCATGGGCAAAGACTTCATGACAAAAATGCCAAAAGCAGTTGCAGCAAAAATCAAAACTGACAAGTGGAATCTAATTAAACTAAAGAGCTTCTGCACAGCAAAAGAAACTATCATCAGAGTGAACAGGCAACCTACAGAATAAGAAAATATTTTTGCAATCTATCCATCTGACAAAGGTTTAATATCCAGAATTTACAAGGAACTTGAACAAATTTACAAGAAAAAAAAAAAGAAATCATCAAAATGTGGGCAAAGGCTATGAACAGACACTTCTCAAAAGAAGACATTTACGTGGCCAACAAACATGAAAAAAAGCTCAACATGACTGATCATCAGAGAAATGCACATCAAAACTACAATGAATACTATCTCATGCCAGCAAGAATGTCGATTATTAAAAAGTCAGGAAGCAGTAGATGCTGGTGAGGCTGTGGAGAAACAGGAATGCTTTTACACTGTTGGTGGGAATGTAAATTAGTTCAACCATTTCATATCTCAAAAGTCTCAAAATATGAAAATAATAATAGATCTTCAAAAAGCAGTTATGGGTATTGTTTTTCTTATATTTATTTTCACCACAGTTTTTAGGACAATTACACAAAGAGGACATGATTCTGTAGGTGGACTTCCTGCCTCCCACCCCCTGAACCTTCTGCCCCAGCCTCTACTTCCTTCTTAACTCACTTGACAAGACATGGTAAGAGGCAATTCCAGAAACCAACTGTGGTACTCAATTTAAGAGAAAGAATACAAAATGAAAAAGACAGAATTATATACAAATGTGTGTGTTTATTTGGAAGAAAAAAGAAATCACAGAAATCTATAAAAAGCTGAAAAATACCACAGTTATTACAAAATCTGGACACACATTTTTATTTTTATTAACACATCTCCAAAAAATATTTTCCTACCTTTTTTAGCTTATATGTCTTTTATTGCTTTCTCATATGACAACAATTTTGTTTCCAGTTTCTCTAAAAAGAATAGAATAATTTTATCTTCCTCTAACATGGTTGGTTGAATTTTTTAAATTATACTTTAAGTTCTGGGATATATGTGCAGAATGTGCAGGTTTGTTACGTAGGTATACGCGTGCCGTGGGGGTTTGCTGCACCCATCAACCTGTCATCTACCTTAGGTATTTCTCCTAATGCTATCTCTCCCCTAGTCCCCCACCCCAGACAGGCCCCAGTATGTGACGTTCCCCTCCCTGTGTCATAGTTGGTATTCTTCAAACATGCAAGTTCACATGTAGATGTACCCTTTTTTGCAGTACTATTATAGAAGTGTGCCTTACAAACATACAAAGTCAGATGAATTCTATTTCATACTGCTTTCACTTAAAATGTAAAGTGAATTTATAATTTCCTGCGCTGAATTATATTTCTGTGAAATGTGAGAGATTAGGTAAACCTGCCTGAGGTTACACAGCTGGCAGATTGCTGCACTGGGATTCCGTTCATGACAGCTGGCATTCATCATGACTCACGTTCCTACCCACTCCTCTACACTCTGCCTTCCAACCTCATGCCTGCACTTCTGAAATCTTGCTTAGCTGTGAAGAGGGGAAAGGAGAGAAAGGAAACAAGCCAGAAATTACTGAATGTTTGCTGTGTGTTAGTCTCTTATGTTTGGCATTTTCCTTATCTCATTTACTCTATAAAGAAACTCTGAAAGGTCGGCACCATTTTCCCCAATCTAGCAGTGAGTAAACTGAGGCTGAGAGGTTCAAGGGTACAACACTAAAAGTCAACAGTGTAGTTCCAAAGTCAATACTCTTTCCACTATACACATCCGATTCTGTAAAAATGTAAGGGAAAAATATGGAGTGTCTGGGATGAAACTGTAAAATTAGATTTCAGAGTATTTTATTTATTTTACAAACACTTTTGTTGGTTTCCTGTTATTTCCTAGATTGTAAATGGAACCAGGGAAATACTTGTTTTTTTGCGTATTTGTTCCACCAGGTGCTCCTTTTTGTGTATTTGTTTCTATTTGTGTATTTGTGCCACCAGATTTTTTTTTTTCTTTTTTTTGAGACAGTGTCTTGCTCTCTCACCCAGGCTGGAGTACAGTGGCACGATCTTAGCTCAAGCAATCCTCCCACCTTAGTCTCCTGAGTGGCTGGAACTACAGGCACATGCCATCATATCTGGCTAATTTTTTGTAGGTTTTGTAGAGACGGGTTTTCACTGTGTTGCCTAGGCTGATCTTAAACTCCTGACCTCATGAAATATTTCTTAAGATGGTGAACCTTGTGTAGACCTCTGGTAGCTAATGGGCATTTGACTAACCCATGTTGGTGAGGAAGGGAAAGAAAGCATCTCAGACACATGGTACATATTTTAGTATTTGCAGCATCCATGTATTTTACTTCATCCATACAAATTTTCCTTGTTTTTATCAATGCCACACCCAAAAGTCATTTCCCAGTCCTTCAAAAGCATTTGGCCACTTTTTATCTCTAACAACACTAGTCGAATAGTCCATCATTTTTCTAGAATACTAAGATGGCCCAGTATCTCCTTGTGATTACTTTTTGTTTTTGTGAAGGATTGTGGGGTTTTATACAATTTATTTTTTATTTTACATTTTAGAGACAGGGTCTCACTCTGTCCCTAGGCTGTAGTGCAGTGGTACTATCATATCTCATTGCAGCCTTGACCTCCTGTGCCCGGGCGAGTCCTCCAGCCTCAGCCTTGCCGTAGCTCAGCCTACAGGTATGCACCACCAGACCAGGCTAAATTTTTAAATATGTTGTAGAGATAGGGTCTCACTATATTTCCCAGGCTAGTCTCAAACTTTTGGCTTCAAGTGATCCTCTGCCTCAGCCTCCCAAAATGCGGGGATTACAAGCATAAGCCACCAGACCCAGCCTTTGGTACAATTTATTATGGTGGGGAAAATTATTGCCTTCTTGTCTTATGATTTTTATTTATCTTTATTGTGTTAAACATAGCATACAATTTACCATTTTAATTATAAATGTACATTTCAGTATCATTAAGTACATTCATATTGTTGTGTAAACATCATCACTCTACATCTTCAGAACTTACCTTCCCAAACAGAAACTCTACCTATTAGACAATAACTCCCCATTTCTCTCTCCTCTGAACCCTTGGCGACCACCGTTCTATTTGCTATGAGTGTGACTACTCTAGGTACCTCATGTAAGTGAAATAATATAGTACTTGTCCTTTTGCATCTGGCTTATTTTACCTTGCACAGTGTGGTAAATGATCAAGGTTCATTTCTGTTGTAGCACATGTCACAGCTTCATCTTTTTCAAGACTGAATAATGTTCTGTTGTATGTAGATACCCTATTGTGTTTACGCAGTCATCAATGAATATTTGAGTTGTTTTTACTCTTCACCTATTGTGAATAATGCTTCTCTGAACATTGACGTACTAGTGTCTATCCTGTGATTTCTTAAAATGAGGAATTAACCACTGTCAGTTTGAAAATCAGTAGGGCAATCCTGGGAGTTCTACCCCTAGCTGCCAGGCCTGGGGAACAGGGAAGGGGAAGCTCAGCTTGCTGCCATGGTCCCTGCTTGCTTGCAAGAGTAGGTCCTCATGGAAAAGGCTTTGGTCAGCACTGCTCAGGGTCAACCCACCACTGTTGTCTTGACCCAGGTCAAGGAAAGAGAGTCATGGGAACACCTTTAATTTCCCATCTTGTATCATGGTACAATCATCCCAGTGTCCAAGTAAGTTACCTTCAAAAGCAGGGAGGTTAAGACTCAGCTTCACTGAAATCCACTGAAAGTGGAACAAAAGAAAGTTTTGTTCCACTAGTGTTTGGAGGAAATTATTCCAGGGTCACCACACTAATTATGATCAGAGGTCATCTAGATTTGAGAGCCAATTGTATATTTTTTAAACACTTAGAATCAACTGACCTCCATGTGTGAGCGTCCCTCTTAATTAAAGTAAGCCTATATTCTCTTTCTGTCTTACTGATAAATTACTCTTAGGGTCTTAGGATAATTACCTACTGCAACACTAAATCAAAATCTACAAATGATATGACAATTACCATATATAAAGGTATTTGCTGTTTTTAAAGATAGACTTTATAGAATAAATTAACTCTACCTTTATATTTTAAGCTTAATATATTCATTTATTAAGCTTCATTTATGATCAGTTTGGCATTATAAATCATCCAGTCAGAAAACTATAAGAAACATTTATTTGTCCTTTTCATTTTTATGTAATATTGTAAAAATATTTGTTTCTCATCACTGTAAAGAACTGAATAAATAATATTTTTTCATTGTATCCAAATGTAAACTCTAAAAGTGAAAAAAATATTCCCCCATGAAGTTTATTTTAACTCACTTACTTTACTTTTGCTTAAGAACACTCTTCTAATTCACGGAAAGAATATTTCATTTGTTTGTTTTTGTTTGTTTTCATTTTCTCTTAATGTGTTTTCTTCTGTGGGCTTAGCTAATGCAGTGGTGACTACTTAAAAGAAACCTTGCTGGTTTTAAGGTAATAGCAAATCTCTGCTTTGCTTATCACTGGTCTGAGGCTCTACTGTGATGATTTTTAAAAACTCCACATAAGGCTGGGCATGGTGGCGCAAGCCTGTAATCCCAGCACTTTGGGAGACTGAGGTGGGCGGATCATGAGTTCAGGAGATCGAGACCATCCTGGCTAACACGATGAAACCCCGTCTCTACTAAAAATAGAAAACTTAGCCGGGCTTGGTGGTGGACGTCTGTAGTCCCAGCTACTTGGGAGGCTGCGGCAGGAGAATGGCGTGAACCCAGG
>NW_012115688.1:1038607-1049859 GCF_000951035.1 Colobus angolensis palliatus | reverse complement strand
CAGTGAGACAAGATCGTGCCACTGCACTCCAGCCTGGGCGACAGAGTAAGACTCTGTCTCAAAAAAAAAAAAGAAAAAGAAAAAGAAAAAAAAAAAAAAAACTCCACATACAAAAAAGGGTCTCTTCACTGGAAGAGTGCTGTTGTTAAAGAATGAAGTCACGGTCTGTTATAAAATGAGAAAGAGAGGGCTGAATTAGGATTTTTTCTATCTTCTTTACCTGAACTCACTTCTGACTGTCAGAACGCCTACGAGCTTGCTTCTTAATCCCTGAGAAAATAAGCACAGCTTAGCTAAGCAAACTCTGTTAACAGGGTGCTAATTTTTTTTTTTTTTTATGTACAACCTTCTTATTTAGTGACAGCCATTGTTAATATGCTGCTTTCTATCCTTCCAAACTTCCATATGTGTGTGTATAATTAACAAAATGAAATGGTATAGTGTATACTTATTTTTTAAATCATTTTCTCATCTAAGATATGAATAGCTTCCTATATCAGTGCACTTTATTCTACACAAACTATTTTCTCTTTAATTTTTTTCAATTAAAGAAAAAACTAAACATAAGTCTCTTTTATAGGTAGCATTGAGCGTGAAATCCACCGCTGTTTTCTAGCCTCCAGGAATACTATTACCAATAGTTTAGTAGACTGTCCTCATTTGTTTAGTCTTATTGAGGTATAATTGACAAATAGCAATTGTGTATAATTAGGATATACAACTTCATGTTTAGATGTTTTTATATGTTGTGAAATCACAAACATGAAGCTCATTAACATTTCCAAAAAAAGTTACCCTTTTGTGGTAAGAAGCGTTTAAAAGCTAACTTTATTGAGCTTCAAGATAATCAGTTTAGACCTCCAGGTAGAATTTCTTACTCAGGGGAGATAGGCCAGCAGGGAGCCAGAGACGTCCTGTGCTAAGTCCTGATTATCCATCATCCAAGTGAGCTAGTCTGTGTCCTGGGGTCAGGAGCAGACGCCAGGGGCCTGGCACCTTTAGGTCCCTCCACCCACTTCATCAACCGGTATTGTATCACCAACAAAAGACGTGAAAACAGGAATCCCACAGACCTCTGGGGCAAAATCAACATGTAGCTCCTTCCTTTTCCCTTTAGGGTTCCTTTAGAAATGACTGGCAGTGCAGAGGCACTCTGTATTCCACCACAGATCAGTGATTTGAAGACACAGTTTTTTCACATCTCAAGGACTCTAAAATCTAGATGCATCTTACGATTGATTGCTGTTGGCTAGGCAGAAGCTGTGATGTAATAAATGAACCCTGTGACTAGCATAACATTGTACAGAAGAGAGAGAAGACAATAAAGGTTTTGAGCATCATGAGTAAGTGGTTCTTTAACTTTGGAGTACATCAGAATCACCTGCAAAGTGTTTTAAAGCCCAGATTCTCAGAGCCCTTCTTCAGGACTTTGGATTCACTGGGCCTGAGGTGTGGCCAAGAATTTGCATTTCTGACAAGTTACTGGTGTTCCTGATGTTGGCCTGGGAACCACACTGAGAGCTGTTTCTCCAGGAGCTAGGGACCGAATGTTTGTCACCCTCAAGATTCATGTATTGAAACCTAACGTCCCAATGTGATGGTATTATCAAGGAGAGCCTTTGGCAGGTGATTAGGTCATCAGCATAGAGCAGGGGTGTCCAATCTTTTGACTTCCCTGGGCCGCCAAGGAAGAATTGTCTTGGGCCGCACATAAAATACACTAATGATAGCTGATGAGCTAAAAAATATTTGCCAAAAAATCTTACAATGTTTTAAGAAAGTTTATGGATTTGTGTTGGGCCGTACTCAAAGCCATCCTGGGCATGTAGCATGTGGGCCATGGATTGGACAGGCTTGGCAGAGAGCCTTCATGAATGAGTTAGAGTCTGTAGAAGGAGCTGAAGAAACCATAGTTTTCCCCTATATAGGAGGACACATATGAGAAGACACCATTTATGAATCAAAAAGTGAGCCCTCACCAGACACGAAATCTGCCAGTGACTTGATCCTAGACTTCCCAGCCTCCAAGACTATGAGAAATACATTTATATTGTTTAAAAGCTCCTCAGTCTATGACATTTTTTTTTTTCGTGGAGATGGAGTCTCACTGTGTCACCCAGGTTGGGGTGCAGTGGTGCAGTCTCGGCTCACTGTAACTTACGACTCCCTGGTTCAAGCGATTCTCCTGACTCAGCCTCCTGAGTAGCTGGGATTACAGGCACATGCCACCACACCCCGCTAATCTTTGTATTTTTTAATAGAGACGGGGTTTCACCCTGTTGGACAGGATGGTCTCAATCTCTTGACCTTGTGATCCACCCTTCTCGGCCTCCCAAAGTGCTGGGATTACAGGTGTGAGTCACTGCGCTCAGCCTTTATATGCTTTTAATCACAAAGTCCTCTCACCTAGTTCCTCAAGGGCCAAAATTAGGGATCCTTGTAGGCATTCTCGCAATATGAGGTCACCCTATAGTTTAGTACACTCTCAGATTGGATTCCTCTATAGTATAGTTGGGTCTGAAAAAACACTCATTTACGCTAATGAGCACTATTGTTATTATTACATATATTGCAGCTATCAGTTTTCTAAATGCTTTTACATATATTATGTTGCTTGAAATCTTGAAAGAAGTCAAATGTACTTCTTTATTCATTTTTATTACCATCCAAAGTTCTCTCCTTGGTTCCATGAACATTGATTGAGGTCCTGCTAATGAGTGTGGAGACTGCATTCTACAGAAGCGAAAAGAGAGGAAACTATGGGCCCTTGGGTATCTTACAATTGACAGGACATGCTATACAGTGGGATG
Source organism: Colobus angolensis palliatus (assembly GCF_000951035.1). Classification (NCBI taxonomy): domain Eukaryota; kingdom Metazoa; phylum Chordata; class Mammalia; order Primates; family Cercopithecidae; genus Colobus; species Colobus angolensis. Next base: position 1,047,049 of record NW_012115688.1, on the reverse strand, counting down.
GAACCCATAGCAGGGACGTGCATTAGGGACAGTGGGTGTACTTGGGAGAGGAGAGATTCTGCCAGCTGTGCTTTGAGTCAGATTCATGGAGGATGTGATGGATGAAGAGATGGTGGAAGGGAAGGTGAATCTTGGAAAGGAAATGGCATTTATCAGTACACAAAGAAGGGACAGGGCACCCTGGTGGCAGGACTGTTTCAGTAACTTGTTGTCTTTACTCGTCATCATAATCCTAAGCCTAGCCCCGGGCCTTACCCAAGAAGACTTACTTAACTGAATTCAGACCGTGTTACACTTCTATAAAAAGTGCCTTATGGTGTTCTCTCAATCCTCACTGCTCATGGTAATCATCTGGGATATTTAAAAAAATCTCTGCCTACGCTCCAATAAGGAATTCCACTGGTATTGGTGGGGTCTAAGCACAAATATTTCAGATAGCCCAAGGGTGATCGCTATGGACTGAATGTCTATATTCCCCCAAAATACATGTTGGAGTCCTAATCCCTGATATAATGGCATTTGGAGGATATGGGGCCTTTGGGAGGTAATCCAGTTGTAAGGGGAGACCCTTCAAGAATGGGATCAGTTGCCCTTTTAAAAAGAGATATGAGAGATATCTCTCTTTACCTTGTGAGAATGCAGCAAGACGGTGGCCATATGCAAAGCAGGAAAAGAGCGCTGCCTCACTAGAAACTGAATAAACCAGCACCTTGATCTTGGACTCCACAACCTCCAGAACTGTGAGAAGTAGATTTCTGTTGTGTAAGCCGCCTAGTCTGTGGTATTTTTGTTACAGCAGCCTGAACTGACTATGACAGTAATTCTAATGTTCAACTAGATTTAAAAATCTCTGCCCTATGGTAGAGTCTAGTGGCTCAGAAACAGCATTGTGGAAGAAGCAAGAAATACAGATAATGTGATGTAAATGAGACACTCACACTCTAAGCATTCGTCTCGTCATCTGTGAAATATAATAATTGTGCCTGCTTTATAGGATTGTTGTGAAAGTTAAATGGACTTCAATAGATGCAGCATACTGCTTAGCAAAGTCTCTGACAGGGTGCTATAGAATTTTAAATTATGATAACTTATCTTTTAGGAATATTAGCCACTGATTTGGGGATAAGTAATTTCCTCTTTTTTAATAATAACAATGCAAACAATATTAAAAGTAATACAGAAGGGAAAGAAGTTTGATCTTCCGGCCGGGCACAGAGGCTTAAGCCTATAATACTAGCACTTTGGGAGGCCGAGGCAGGCGGATCACCTGTGATCAGGAGTTCGGGACCAGCCTGACCAACATGGTGAAACCCAGTGTCTACTAAAAATACAAAATGAGCCAGGCGTGGTGGCACATGCCTATAATCCCAGCTACTTGGGAGGCTGAGGCAGGAGAATCACTTGAACCCAGGAGGCGGAGGTTGTGGTGAGCCAAGATCTTGCCATTGCACTCCAGCCTGGGCAACAGAGCAAAACTCAGTCTCAAATAAATAAATGAAAGAAGTTTGATCTTCCTAGAGACAGTTGCTTCCTAAATGGGAGTATTTCTCAGAAATACCCTACCTGACACTGTGGCTAAATGACTCGGTATAAGCCGGGTGCAGTGGCTCACACCTGTAATCCCAGCACTTTGGGAGGACGAGGCAGGTGGATCATGAGGTCGGGAGATTGAGATCATTCTAGCCAACATAATGAAACCCGGTCTCTACTAAAAACTAGCCCAGCATGGTGGCGCGTGCCTGTAATCCCAGCTACTCAGGAGGCTGAAGCAGGAGAATTGCTTGAACCAGGAAGTCGGATATTGCCGTGAGCTGAGATCGCACCACCACAGCACTCCAGCCTGGCAACAGCACGAGCCTCTGTCTCAAAAAAAAAAAACTCAGTGTAAGCCCCAGAAATATCACTTGACCTTGGTTAGCCCATTGGCTCAGTGAGAAAAGAGGTTTCTTTCTAAAGTCTTCAAAAACAATAATCATTATTCTTCAACTTCATGAGTTTCACAAAAATCTCTATTATTGTCTGCGATAAGAATATTGATGAAAAAAGAAGTTATTTCTTCCTGAGCTACTTTTCAAATGAATTGTACTCTAGTCTTCCAAAATTCACAAAACCCTCTTTAATTCCTTGTGATTCAAAGTGTGGCCTAGGAACCCTGCCCCAGACCTGCTGAAATGGAATATACCTTTCAACAGGGTCCACAGGTGACATCCTCAGGTTTGCGAGGCACTGTTCTAACAGTGCTGGGATTGAAGAAGGAAGTGATTTCCTTTCCCGAAGAAGTTGATTGTATGCATAAATCCTGGAACTGGCCCTGTGTAGTCTCTTTCCTGGGGAATTGAGTTTATTTTTTATTGTGGTGAGATATTTTCCAACAAACCCTGCTGAAGTCTCTCAGCTGTTCTACAAGGATCCAGAAAGCCCCGTTCACAGCTCGCTCCTTTGAGAAAGAACTGTTGAGCCTTCCTGCTGAAAGTCCTAGCTTAAAAATGTGTACCCAAGCGAGAGGGGGAGAAAAACTGCCATTTCAAAACAGGTGCACTGCTTTCATTCCCTTTTAAATTAAAAACTCAACAGTGTGTCTATTCTGTTTTGCAGAATATCTTTTTTCTTCCCTGATCGGGAAGAATATATCCAGTTACAGCCCAGTGGAAAAACATAACCGCACACACCGGGTTTTCTTATACTGCTGTGCTGCTTGTTTCTGCAGAGTATCATTCTGCCCAGAATCCATTTTCAGGAGAATGAGAAGAGTCTGACCTATTAGGACATAATCTTTAATTCTATAATCAGGAAAGTATAGACAGAAGAGTAAGATGTTTAAAGATAGTGTTACTTCCAACATAAAAGCCCCACGTATTGTAGGCATTGATCTAAGGATGAGTGATTTCTTCTTGTTTAATAATAACAATACGGATATTGTTAAGAGTTATATAAGATAGAGAAGTTTGACCTTTATAGAGATAGCTGCACTTTGAAGGCAAGTCTGTCACAACTAGCCGTCACGATGCCTGAAGTCCTCTGTGTATGTGTATTAGTCCGTTTTCATGCTTCTGATAAAGATGTACCTGAGCCTGGGTAATTTATAAAGAATAAGAGGCTTCATGGACTCACAGTTCCATGTGGCTTGGGAGGCCTCACAATTATGATGGAAGGCGAAAGACACATCTTACATGGCAGCAGGCAGAGGGAATGAGAGTCAAGCAAAAGGCGAATCCCCTTATAAAACCATCAGATCTCATGAGAGGTATTCAGTACCACGAGAACAGTGTAGGGGAAACCGCCCCCATGATTCAATTATCTCCCACCGGGGCCCTCCAACAACACATGGGAATTATGGGAGCTGCAATCCAAGATGAGATTTGGACGGGAACACAGCCATACCATATCAGTATGCCTCTCTGAAATGTCACTTTGGAGCCTCATTAGCCAATTCTAACCAAGCTTTACGGAGGTGTAGTTTCCACACTACACAATTCATCCTCTTTCAGTGTACAGCTTGGTGAGTTTCAGTAAATTTGTACGGTTACAGAATACTTCTATTACTCCAGAATCTCCCTCATGTCCATTTTTCATAAATCCCTGTATCTATAATCAGCCCCAAGCAATAACTGCTCTGTTTTGTGTCTGTGTAGTTTTGCCTTTTCTAGAAATTTTTCGTAAATGGAATCAGGCAATATGTAGTCTTGTGCGCCTGACTACTTAGTCAATGTTTTTGAAATCCATTCTTGTTGCATATATCAGTATTTTTTGCCTTTTGATTGCTGAGTAGTGTTTCATTGCCGGAATATACCATATTTTACTCATTCATCTTCAACCAGTGGGATGTTTGTGTGATTTACAGTTCTTAGCTATTATAAATAATGCTGCTATGGCAGCATGGATGGAGTTGGAGGCTATAATCCTACACAAATTAATGCAGAAACAGAAAACCAAATACCACATGTTCTTACTAGTAAGTGGAAGCTACATGTTGGGTACATATGGATGTAAAGGTGGGAACAGTAGATGCTGGGGACTACAGGAATGGAAGGGAGAGATGGGGGGAGAGTTGAAAAATTACCTGTTGGGTACTATGCTTACTACTTGGATGATGGGTTCAATCATTTCCCAAACCTCAGTGTCACACAATATACCTTTGTAACAATCCCACTCATGTACCCCTCAACCTAAAATAAAAATTGAAAAACAGTACAAAAAATAATAAATAATGTTGCTGTGATTCATGTGTAAGGTTTTGTGCAGATATATGTATTCTTTCCCTTGGTAGATTTTAAGTAGTAAAATTTTAAAACTAGGATACAAGAAATGACTTGAATATAATAATGGACATATATGAAAAGTCCACAAGTAACATCATACTTAGTGGCAAAAATGGAAAGCTTTTCCTCTAAGATCAGGAACAAGATGAGAATGCCCACTCTCACCGCTTCTACTCAACATAGGACTAAAAGTCCTAGCCAGAGTAATTAGGCAAGAAAAAGAAATAAAATGCATCTAAATCAGAAATGAAGAACTAAAATTATCTCTGTTTGTAGATGACATTATTTCATATGTAGAAAACCCTAAAGACTCTACACACACACACACACACACACACACACAGAGAGAGAGAGAGAGAGAGAGAGAGAGAGACTGAGAGAGACTAATAAACTTAGTAGCAAAGTTCCAGGATGTAAAATCAGCATGCAAAAATGATTTGCATTTCTATACACTCACAATGAACTCTCCAAGAAATAAATTAAGAAAATTCATTTACAATAGCATCAAAAAGAATAAAATACTTAGGAATAAACTTAAGCAGTTAAAAGATGTGTACACTGAAAACTATGTTTTGGTAGGAGAGTTGCATTAAAATAGAGTTGCTAGTGTGTCCAGAGAAGTGCCTGCCTTCTTAGTATAATCATTGTAAGAATAAACAAGTGAATCTCTTCCCAAATTTACCCTATGAACGTAGGTTTACATGGTGCTTGTGGCATTAACTGATGTTTACAAAACACCTGCCTTCTACATCTTTATACCTGAATGATGAAAGCATGATGAAAGATAAACAGAGAAAAGCATAAAAAGCCATACTTAAGAAACGAAATTACAGGAACTCTTCACATTTGTTAGAGTTATCTTCATATTAAAGATGAACCAAGAACTGTTTATTTTTTGTTTGAAAATATGGTATATACAGGTTGCTTCACATTTTAAGTATGGAGTTTTCTGCAGCAGCTAAAATTCTAAGTGTCTAGAGCTTACAATATATATCTACTTTTCAATTATATGCAACCTAAGCAAACAAATCTTTACTAAAAATTAAAATCTTTCCAAAATATTGAGAAAAGTGCGTAGTCATCTTTTTTTATAGAACTCATATAGTTTGATAAATTATTTTTCTCCAGCAAAGAGTGAAGCATAACAGCTGGATGTATATATTAATTAGTTTAAATATAAGAATATTGAATGCCCTAAGAGACACAAGAATGCACACTGTTAAGATTCTGTGCATGTGCCCCAGATATTTTCTGGTCCATCTATTTTAAAAAACTATAAAACAATCTTCAGCCACCCATATATCATCCTCCTTTGTCCAAAGAGGATCGCCTTTCCTTCAAAGCTGTTATGAGTGTCCTCAATTCTAGATTAGTTAAATAAAAATGCTGTTTACTCCTCAGGTTTGCTATCACTTTATCAACTGAAGAATTGCCTAGGAAAGCAGGCATCTGTTGCCATAGGTCATTAAATTTTCTTTCTTTCTGTGAGCAGTCACTTACAGGATGGAGTGGAAGGAAAAAGGAACACTGTAAAGAAAAATATCAGTCAAATATTTTGTCATTCCCCTGTATTTTATCCCCTCATTAAATTTTACCTCAGAACCAAAACAAAACAACAAAACAAAACAAAATAGCACAGAGGAAACCTTCCTGCCATATTATAGTCTTACTCTTTTCTCCAGCTTGGATGCAAATGTAAGATTGTCCTTTTCTTGGCTGGAAGCCTTCAAAAGCAGTGCTTTGAGTCTATTTCTTACTTCATTTATGTGTTCAAACCTCTTATTAGAAGAGGAAAATAAGTAATGGCATTTCTTCCAATAGTAACCATCTGATACCCCACTAGTCCGCCACCCAACTCTTGAGTGGCCATTCAAAGATCTTTTTTCCTACATTGATAGCCACATTCCCAGTAACCTGATTGAAAGCTGCAGGGTTGCTCAATGATTCTGCTCTTTGAAATATCTTTGCCACCTCCACTGGGTTCTTATCCGTCTCGAGGGCAGAAGCTCTCACTGGGAGGTGAGTTTCATGAACCTTCATTTTTAAGTAGAGGAAAAGAAGCCCGGAGCCAAGAAAATATGTAGGCTCCTCTGCTGAAAGCCACATATCAGCTCAGGCAACTTCCAGTTCCTCCACTGAAGCCTAATTTTCCCATTGAACCCAGAGAAAGCTAAGGATGCCTCTTTCCTGGGACAAAAAGAAGAATGCCTTTCCTTGATACAAATCTATGTTGGACTTGTAAGTGAATATGGGTGACAAAAGGACAGTGAGCCTTTGGGTGGAGGTGCAGAGGTGAGGAAGAAAAAAACCTTAAAGACAATTGTGTGAAGGGAAAAGACCTGAGAGACACTTTTATAGTTGCCTAGGGTTGTCCAAAGTATTGATTTCTTTCCAACAAAGGACTTCTTTGTTGGAATTGTGTTCAGACAGGCATGAATTGAAATCCTAGCTTAGTCAATTACCAGGTGTATTTCTTTGTTGATTTAAGTTTTCTGGACCTCGGTTTATAATTCTGTAAAATGAGAGACACTGGCAGTAGCATTCCTCTTTGTCTCTCCAGCACCTGGAATGACATCTGAAAATGTTTGTCATGATGTTTATGAAGATAAGGATGAAAAAGGGAGGGACCAAGCACTCTGCTTCTGCTTAATAAACTCCAGATGCATGTTGATATCCTTTCTGTCTCCTCCAGACATTTCCAAACAGACTGCTTTTCTGCAAAATCCATGCAAAAGATTCTTAACTAATTCAAGCAGACAGTGTATGGATGTTGTGGTCTTAAAAAGCACGTTGGCTAAGTTTTCACTTAAATTAGTTTGTTAGATTGTTTTGCCTTACGAAATATTTTTGGCAATTTTTTGGAGAGGTTCAATAAAAAATAAGTATTTAAGGCCAGGTGCAGGGGTTCACACCTGTAATCCCAATGCTTTGGGAGACCGAGGCAGGAGGATCACTTGGGGCCAGGAGTTCAAGACCAGCCCGGGCAACATAGTGAGACCTAGCCTCTACAAAACTATTTTTTAAATTAGCTAGGTATGGTGGTGCATGCCTGTAGTCCCCAATACTCAAGAGGCTGAGGTGGGAAGAGTGCTTATACCCAGAAGTTCAAGGCTGCAGTGAGCCATGATCCTGCCATCACACTCCAGCCTGAGTGACAGAGCAAGATCCTGTCTCCAAAAGAATGTAGGTAGTTAGATTCAGTTCAGTTTAGCAAGATAGGCCATTCCAATTCAAGCTGCGCTCCTAAACAGAGGCCAGACTGACTTGAAGGAAAGATAGTCTAACATAAGCCAGCCTGCCGCTATTCTTTAGGTTTATTCTGTAGTTTAAGCACAGTGGGGCTAAAAACACTATTGATTACAGCCCTGATTTCCTAAAAATGTCATGGACGTTTTACACTTTTCCTCTGTGGTATTAAATACCAGGCCTGCCATTAACCAGATTGTGATAACAGACACACATAAAGGCAACTGCAAAGTTAACAGTGAAGAGTATTTCTCCAAAGGTCATGCTGCAGTGGTAGCACATCATAATGACCCTCTTCTTTGAGGACTACTGATTTTTTTTTTTAGAAAAGACGTCCCCAGCCCAGCTTTGCAACTTCCACCTCCCCAACAAAAGTTACACTTCATGTTAGCAAACAATTCAGAACTGATTCATGCTTCTCTAGCATTTCCTAAGAATCATTTAACACAGCAACAGCCTCATAGAAAATTCTCTCCATCTCTTCTTACCAAGAGACACTTCACGGTTCACCTAGCATACCCTCCCTGATTGCTGAAAGTCAATAAATATATTTTGTTGGATCAAAGGTTTGTTCCTAGTGGACTTTGGCTGTAGTAATTCTGTATTTTCCTTGCAGCTAAACAAACAATTTTTCCAACATACCCCAAAACAGCAGGCTCAGGTAGAGGAGCCTATTCTTTCCTGGACTTTGGATAAACCTGAGGTTTGTAAAGAGCCACTGCCATTTCCTGGCATGGTTCACAAGTCCACCAGGATCAGTAGAATGGCTGGAAGAAGGAAGAGATGTTCCTCTGTGATTGAGCACAGTGACCTCCTTTCTCTGGCTGCAGCCAGTATTTTCCAACCTTGCCCTAAAAACAATGTTGTGTCCTTGAGGTCCTCTTCCCTTCCCCTTCCTCCTTCTCTCCTTCCTCCTCCTCCCCCTTCCCCTTCCCCT
>NW_012115688.1:1013694-1038557 GCF_000951035.1 Colobus angolensis palliatus | reverse complement strand
CACCCTCAGCCACTGCACATGAATCTCCATAGAAACTGAAAGTCACACGTGGCCCAATTGTTTCAGGGTCCTCAGAGGAGCTCTCCCTCCTCCTTCCCCTCCCTATCCTGTTACCCCTTCCCCTTCCCCTACCTCTCCCCCTCTGCCTCCTACCTTCTCCTCCTCCTCTTACCTTCCCCTCCCCCTTCCCTTCCCCCTTCCCATTCCCTTCCCCCTCTCCTCCTCCTCCTCCTTCTCCTCCTCTGAACCCATGCACCACTGACTGCAAGTATCTCAAAGTCTGGCATTTGACACTCATTCTCCATCTCAGGGCAAGACAGGTTTGATCATTCAAGGTCTTGCTAAAATGTCATCTCTTCAAAAACATGTTCTTTATCCACTCTGAACCAAGCAGCCTCCTCACAGACAATCTCTAACACAGCAGCTAACTTTATTTTCTTTTTAGTACTTATCACACAAGAGGCACTTAGCACTAGCTGATATTATCTTGCTAACTTGGTTATCGTCTGCCTCCTTGCCCCCACCACCCTCCAAATCTAGCGTTTAAGCTTTTAAGGGTAGTTGCCTTGTCTATCTGATTTGCCTAACTTATAAGAGGAGTCCTGATGCATATTTGTTAAGTGAGATTATGTGTTACTTTGAAAAGGCAATTTTTTAAAACAGCGAGAGTACAGTTGACCCTTGAACAACGTAGGAGCTGGTGGTACCCGCACAGTCAAAACTCCACATATAACTTTTGACTCTCCAAAAACTTGACTACTAATAACCTACTGTTTACAAGAAGACTTACTGACAACGTAGTTGATTACTACATATTTTGTGTAAGTGTTATATACTGTATGCAATAATTTACAGAAAAGAAAATGTTATAATGAAAACCGTAAGGAAGAGAAAATATATTTACTAGTCATTAAGTGGAAGTGGACCATCATAAAGGTCTTCATCCTCATCATCTTCACATTTAGTAGACTGAGGAGGAAGAGGAGGGTTTGTCTTACTGTCTCAGGGATGGTGGAGTCGGGAGACAACCTGCATATAAGTGGACCAGCAAAGTTCAAACCCACATTGTTCAAAGGTCAAGCATATTATATTTTCTTCAACCAGGTTTTAAGCCACAACGGGTCTATTTATCTTGTCTGGCAACAAAGTCATGAGTGAGGTGAAAGTGAATTAATCTGCAGTTATTCTGCAAAGGACCTTTCCATTCTATAAAATGAATTGTTGGGTTTTATATATCAAATTTTTTTTAAAAATTATAAGTATAGACACAAATTATATTATTATGACATGCAACCAAACCATACTATCCAAGTGGCAGTTGAGCAACAAAGGACCAGTTCATACAAGTATTTAATACATAGGAGATGGCCTTGTCATTCACTCAGGCACCCAGGACACAGCCCTGAGCACCACCCTTGGCTTTGTTCTCCTCTCTCACAGTTCACAGTGAGTCACACACTAGGTCCCCTATCCCAGCTCACTATCCCCTGCTGAAAATCCATTAGAATAAATTTCAAATCTCCCAGGCCCCTACATGAGGTGGGCTCTGCCTGCGTCTTCAACATTATGTCCCACACCAAGCTCTGTCCTGACTCTAAGCCCTTGCATATGCAGCTTCCTCCAGCTGCAGCAGTCTCCAGAGGGTCCCAGAGCTCTTTCTTATTCTGATGTCAGAATAAACTTTACCTTTCCGGAGTCCCGTGTCACTGTCACATCACCTGCTTTATCCTATTCTTCATAACACCTGTTACTCTCATGGTTATCTTCCTCATCTGCATGTCTACCTGTTACCTGTCTGTCTCCTTGCTCTGGAATGTAAAGCCATGAGACCTGAGGGTTTGCACACACTAAGTAGCATCTAGGTAATTCTTTTCACAGCCCACCAGTCAGTCAACTCTCACATCCCAGGCACCTGCAAGAGCCTATTCAACTTGCTTCTGGAAGGCAATAGGCAGGAATTTTGGCACAAATCCGATTATGTCATCTCTCTGATTAAATTTCTTTGGTTGATTCCCATTGCCTTTAGAATAAATCCAAATTATTTTTCTTTTACTTTTTCTATTTTTAATTTAATTTTAAGTTCTGGGACGCATGTGCAGGGCATGCATGTTTGTTACACAGCTAAACGTGCGTCATGGTGGTTTGCTGCACCTATCAACCCGTCACCTAGGCATTAAGCCCTGCATGTATTAGCTATTTATCCTAATGCTCTTCCTTCCCTTGTTCCCCTGACAGGCCCCAGTGTGTGTTGTTCCCCCCATTAGGTCCACTGTTCTCATTGTTCAGTTCCCATTTTTAAGTGAGAACATGAGGTGTTTGGTTTTCTGTTCCTGTGTTAGTTTTCTGAGGATAACGGCTTCCAGCTCCATCCATGTCCCTGCAAAGTAAATGACCCTTTTATGGCTGCATAGTATTCCATGGTGTATATGTACTACATTTTCTTTATCCACTCTATTATTGATGAGCATTTGGGTTGATTCCATGTCTTTGCTATTATGAGTAGTGTTGCAATAAACATAAGCATGCCTGTATCTTTATAATAGAATGATTTATATTCTTTTGGGTATATACCCAGCAATGTAAACCCACGTTTTTTACCTGGCTTACAAAGGCCTTCCTCCCCAAGTTTATATTTCACCAGAAAATAATTTTTAATGCTCTCTACTTTCCTCATTGGGTCTAGTCCACAGTCAGCAAAGCAGGCAAAAAACCAAGTTCAATCCAAAGATTGGAATTCAGTGAGTGGCCAGAGTGGGTGCCACAGAATTGAGACGGATGTGGATGTAATGGTCTGAACATGGAACAGGGCCCTGGCCACAGAGGGCAGGATGGTCCCAGAGCCTACACAGATGCGAAGGGCAGTTAAGGTCAATGGCCTGAGCTCTGGGGAGTCAAGGGGCCACCCCTCCTGTTCTGCCCAATTTCATTGTGAAGAAAGCCTGAGCTCCTGATTTTAGGGATTTTAGAAAGAAACACATTGAAGAGAGTGGGATCAGGGGTCTGAACCCTGAGACTGGGCCTTAATGGACAGATTAATGCAAAATAGAGTAGAATCAACATTTGAATTTTCATAGATCAAACAATAATGGGGCCCTAGGCCACCAACCTGCCATAAGGGGTGAATGAGATAACATGAGAATGCTAGGAACAATATCACAAACTAGGGGTTCTGGGGACAGCTGGGTTTGGGTGACAGAGAACAGGTAAGGGCCAGAGGTGACACACAATCAAAGACCTGTGGAGCAGGATTCAGATCTTGACTTCTCTTGCTCCAAATCCCAGCTCTTTCCACTGGATGTGTCGTAGTCACTGACAAGACTAGGGGGATCTATGTTCTTCATCTAGGTTTGAAGTAGAGGCTGGGGGCAGCACTCATACTTACTGAGGGGCTACTTCATGGCAGTCACTCTACCCTAGGCTATTTCATTACTAACAGCTATGTGAAATAAGTACTAAATTCTCATCACTGAAAAGAATCTGAGGCTCAGAAAGGTGATTTGCCAGCCATGGTCATACATGAATCTCGCGCTGATCCCATCATGGTATGCTCTGAACTGGGCTCTTCAGAAATTGTGAAGTTGAGGCTGAGGCTCCTCTCCCATTGTCCTACTTTTTTCTATGCTGAACATGTGATATTTAGTCCACAGCAAAATAATCTGTGGCCGGGTACGGTGGCTCACGCCTATAATCCCAGCACTTTGGGAGGCTGAGGTGGGTGGATCACCTGAGCTCAGGAGTTTGAGACCAGCCTGGCCAACATGGCAAAACCCCCTCTCTACTAAAAATACAAAAATTAGTTGGATGTAGTCGCAGGTGCCTGTAATCCCAGCTACTCAGGAGGCTGAGACAGGAGAATCGCTTGAATTCAGGAGGCAGAAGTTGCAGTGAGCCGAGATGGCGCCACTGCACTCCAGCCTGGGTGACAGAGCAAGACTCTGTCTCAAATAATCATCATCATCATCATCTTCCCTAAATCTAGAAGTTACTTGCTAAAACATTGTATGGTTTATACAGATACAAAATAAAATAACTTCATTAAGAAAAAAGTAGTAAAACAAAAATTCAAGTCTTAGAAACACCTTTGATAATATTAAAGTTGTTCTCACTGCCACCTCAAATTCTTCTCAAATCTGTAATTCCCTCCCCATGCCAACTCATGCATCAGCTGATGAAGTACAGCCTACCATTTTCCATTCATTCAGTGAGCCAGTCTGTCCATACATCAGAATATCCTCTGACCAGCTATTAATATGTTCCAAACTTCGTTCTTTGGGCTGAAGATATAAGGTCTAAAAGGGCAGGACTCCATCAATCAATGAATTTACAACCTACTGGAAGATACAGAGAGTAAATCAATAAGTCAATTCTTACAGTACGGTCTACATAGCAGAGGACAGGCTAGAATAGGATTGGGTAGGGCACGGTGGGGGCGAACAAGATAAGGTAGGAAAGGGAAGGAAAAAGTAGTGTAGTATAAGATACCATAGGATACTATAGGATAGGGTAGGATAGTTCAGTGTGGCCACTGAAAAATTAGAAGTTGAAAACCAGGAGATGGGAGGCAGAAGTTGTCTCAATTGGACTGTGGGGCCCAGGAAGCTAAAAGGAAACAGGCTGAGTTTCGATGAGTAAGTGGACATTAGCTGGGTAAAGAATGGTAAAAAACAGATGTATAACATAAGAAAGAGGACATTCTCTGGAGTCAGACTGCCCTAAATTCAAACTCCTCCTCTGTCCACTGTCACCTAGGAATAGTTTTAGAGCTTACAGCTTAGACAAGTTGGCAATTAAATTAATTGACTATTTGGCAATTAAATGCTCAGTAACCTGGTATGCCACAGGGCTCCTTTCAGGTTCTTGATTCTATGCTTCTAGTTTTATTTTATGAAAGAAAAAAAAAGTCAGGTCATGTCCTTGGTTTGGTTTAATGACACACCAAAATGTGGACTACATTAGCAAGATGAGAGTTTTGTCCTTTTCTGCCTCCAGCCACGATCCGCCTGCCCTCCTGTTCTTCCACCACTCCGTGCCTCTCCTCTTAAACTCCAGCCCTACCAGCTGACCTGAAGTATAGGGCGTGCCCAAACCATGCTGTGTCTTGCCTCCCTGTCTTTGCTCTTGTGGTGAGCTCTGCCTATGAATGCCCTTTCCATGAAAACTCCTGGGTAGTCCTCTAGAATAATCTTACTCATCGGCCATCACCCCACCCTCCAGTGTTCCTCCTCTATACTAATTCTGTTACACGTTTTCCTGTCTGTGGTTTGTCACACGCTCTGAAAACATTTTTGTACCTTCTCTTCCGCCTGTGAGCACATAAGATCCCTGAGGACAGAGATACTGAGGATCTCTATAAATGTTGCATTCATAAACCAAAGGCTCCTTCCAGGCCCAAATGCACTTTCTTATCTGACAGAGGAATCCAGTTTGATGGTTATTTCCACAAATTCATTTGTTATAAAATTTTATGTTTCCTCTTGAGAAGGGAAACATCTCCTTCCTTGGTACTTTAAGAAAATAAATGCACAAAACAATTATAATAACTGAGATAAAACTATAGTTTTTCACTGAGCATTTAATTTACTTTGCTTAGATAAAACTGTGTATCTGTGTTAGATTAGGCCTCGGACATGCCCCATCAGTTTATCACTTAGAATAGTTTTATTTTTATTTTTATGTTTTTGTTTTTCTTCAACTTTGATTTTAAGTTCCAGGATACATGTGCAGGATGTGCAGGTTTGTTACATAGGTAAACCTGTGCCATGGTGGTTTGCTGCACCTATCGACCCATCACCTAGGTATTAAGCCCAGCATCCATCAGCTATTCTTCCTGATGCTCTCCCTCCAACAGGCCCCTGTGTGTGTTGTTCCCCACCATGTGCCAATATGTTCTCATCATTCAGCTCCCACTTACGAGAAGTCGGTGTTTGGTTTTCTGTCCCTCCATTAGTTTGCTGAGGATGATGGCTTCCAACTCCATCCACGTCCCTGCAAAGGACATGATACCATTTCTTTTTATGGCTGCGTAGTACTCCCTGGTGTATATGGACCACATTTTCTTTATCCAGTCTATCACTGATGGGCATTTGGGTTGATTCCATGTCTCTGCTATTCCATGTCTTTGCAGCAACGCGCATATGTGTGGGACATGCCCAATTTTTTTAAGGTTCTATTAGGATTCTGAGAAAACAGATGGTTTATATTCTTAATGTGGCATGAATTAACATGTTTGGTTGGTTAAGTTCTTCCGTCTAGGATCTTGATCAGTCTTTCCTTTTGTCCTGGAATTCTTTTAAGTCCTTCTGTTAAGATTTTATGGTTTTCTTTGTTTATACTTTCTGGTTATATTAATTCCCAGGAATTTATGTCTCTGTTGCTTTTCTGAATAGGATTTATTTTCCAATTTTTATTTTTAATTTAGTATTATACATATAAAAAAGGAGTTTTACATCTTTTGTTCACTACTTTATCCAGTTATCTTAACTTTCGTAGTTTAGAGTTTTTACCTTTATAATCATATCATCAGCATGTCTCTTTTCTCCAATATGTATTATAAATATTTCACTTTTTGTTTATATTACATTAACTGCTGCTCCAAAAACAAAGATGAAAATAGAGTAATGATAGAATCTAATCTCAGTTTTTAATGGGAATGACCTTCATATCTTACCCTTTAAAATATTATTTTTTTTAGTAAATAACAGTTGTATGTTTTAGCTTCCTTCTAATCCTACTTTCTTGTAACATTCACAATAGCTCTACATTTTATTGAATAGCTTTTCAACATCTATTGATATCCCTGGTTCACTGATATAATAAAATATGTTGATAAAGTTCCTATGTGTTAAACCTGTGTTGATAAAGTCCTTGTGTTACTGTGATTAATCTCATTTGTTCATGTCATATAATTTTATAAATATCTGGATTCAGATATCTGATTATTTATTTGAAATATTTACCTCAATATACTTGGAATTTGTCTAATTTTCTCTTGTGTCTTATCTTCATGATACTTTATACAATGAATTAAGGTTCTTTCACCTTTCTCTGTGGACTAGAATTATTTAAATAGCACAGGAATTACGTGATGTTTGAATTTAAAGTAAACTCAGCGGTAAAACCACTTGAACCTGCCACGAAATTTGGCTATGGTTATTGGTCTGTTCAGATTTTCTCTCATATTGGGTCAAATGGGGTATTTTACATTTTGACAACAAGTTAGCCATTTGTCCAAGATTTTCCGTTGTCATTGGTTTGTATATGAAACTTTAATATAAATCTTTAAGCTCTTCCATATTTGAAGATGACATCTCATTATTAACATTGTATCCTTGTATATTTATTTTCTCCTCTCTTTCTCTCTCTCTCTCTGTCTCACTCACTGTCTCTCTCATACATTTGTCACACACACGTTTCTCTGGAATTTTCTTTTGTATTCTTATCAAAAGCAAAATTTGTATTTTGCACAACATAGAACATACAGTTTGTTACATAAAATTAAGTAACAGTGTCTTAAGATAAACTTTTTTTTCCTCAAGTAAGAGAGATGCCAAGGTGTGCAGTCGGAGACAGGTATGCCAGTGCCCCAGCATCCTCAGGATCATGCACCGATTCCCTATTCCTGCCTTCCATCCTTGTAGTCCTTATCATTCAAGATGACTGTTGGAGATTCAGTCATCAGATCTGTGTTCCTGGCAAGCAGCAGGTAGAAGAGAAAGATCAAAGAATCACCTGGCCAGGCACGGTGGCTCATGCCTGTAATCCCAACACTCTGGGAGGCCAAGGCCAGCGGATCACGAGGTCAAGAGATTGAGACCATCTTGGCCAACATGGTGAAATCCGGTCTCTACTAAAAATACAAAAATTATTGTGGTGGTGTATACCTGTAGGCCCAGCTACTCGGGAGACTGAGGCAGGAGAATCACTTGAACCCAGGAGGCAGAGGTTGCAGTGAGCCGGGATCTGCACTTCAGTCTGGGTGACAGAGCGAGAATCTGTCAAAAAAAAAAAAAAAAAAGGCCGGGCACGATGGCTCAGGCCTGTAATCCCAGCACTTTGGGAGGCCAAGGCAGGCGGACACGAGGTCAGGAGATCGAGACCATCCTGGCTAACACCGTGAAACCCTGTCTCTACTGCAAATACAAAAAACTAGCCGGGTGTGGTGGCGGGTGCCTGTAGTCCCAGCTACTCGGGAGGCTGATGCAGGAGAATGGCATAAACCCGGGAGGCGGAGCTTGCAGTGAGCCGAGATGGCCCCACTGTACTCCAGCCTGGGCGACATAGGGAGACTCTGTCTCAAAAAAAATAAAAAATTAAAAAAAAAAGAATCACCTCGCCAAAAATTTAGTTCCCTTTATTATTCTACTCAGAATTTCTAGACCATACCTTTGTTCCTATGCCATCTTCCAGGACTTAGTCACAGAGCCAGAACATGAAACAAAGGGGAACTCAGAATGCAGCTTGAGTAGCTTTCCATTAAAAAAAAAAAATCAAAGTTCTATTATTAAATGAGAGGAGGATGTTTACTGGGTAGAAGTTAAAGTGTCTGCTACAACTTCTTGCATCCTAGCAAATATTTCTGCTTTTGCTTCCACTTTCATTTTTATAGCTTTCAACCTTCATCTCAATTATTTTTTCCTGACTTCTTGTAGTTTATTTTGATACTGATTTTTTTAAAGTTCTGAAGCCAAAGAGTTCATGAAGTTTTGTCTTTTTTCAAAATTATACTAAAACATTTGAAAATATAAATTTGAAATCCTGTATTTTATTACCAAATTTGCCACATCTTAACCCATTACCAGTGGGATAAGCATTTATGGAGCTGCCCAGAGCCTGCTGGAACTAAGAACATTGGATTTCAGGGTTTATGATCTTTGAACATTTATTTCCTGAGCTTGGTGGTTATTTGACATATTAAATATCTCTTTTCAAGCACATAGTCTCTCTGTATCATAATTCATTTAACCAATTGCCTTTTGCCAGACATTTAGTGGTCTCTAATTCTTCAAGACTGTAAGTAATGCTGTATCTGCCATCCCTATGATCTATCTTTGTCCATCTGTGTAATTATTTCTGTAGGATTAATTTCTTGAAGTAGAATTGCTGTGTCAAAGGGCATACGCATGTAAAATCTAATACCTATCATAAAACTACTTATTAGTTTGTTTTTTGCTCCCAAAAGTGTCTTCTAGAAAATACAAAATTTCTTTCTCATATATACTTTTGGTAGAAGTGTACTTGGTAAAGCTGGTTTAGACAGCAACCTGGTAGTATCAGACAAAACTTAAAAAAGTATATTCACTGATGCAGTAAGTCCTCTAGGAGTCTGTCTTACTGAATTTCTTGTATATGTAATAGAAATACACACTGTGTGTGTCGACTTGGAAATATAACCTAAAGACAGTAAAATTAAGCGAAAAAATCCCTTTGAAGACATACGCTATGATCCATTTTGTACAAAGAAAATTATATGTGCATATATAGCCATATATTAATTCTTAAATGCAAAATAAAGAAATGAGAAGAACACATGTTCAACAATGGCCAGTGGTTACCTCTGAAGAGGGAGTGAGACTGGGTCCAGTTAAGAAAGACTGGAGTAACAGGATAGGTCTGTTTATGTAGATATGCTTTTGTCTTACATGTATCCACTAAGAATATATTTTTCACTAAAAATATATTTTCATCTTGCTATTGAGGAAATAAGATACTTATTAATTAAAATTAGAATATGGTACATACTTTTCAGTTATCTGTATTATCTTTTAATTATTTAATTATTCATATTGTTCAGTTATTTGTATCTTATTGCCTTGACAACACCATCAAGGAGATCTGGGTTCTTTCTTGCTGCTCAGTTAGGGTACAGATTGGCTGCTGCAGTAGCAGCTGTTATATGAAGACCCAATGAAATTCAGTGAAAAAAGAGGGGCTACTTTCAAAATGTCTCCTCGAAAGAAATATTAACTAGCAGACCATCCAGGAGACCCCTCCAAATACACACACATAGGTGTCCTTCCATGGTCATAATTTTCCCATGTTCATTTTGAGACTAGTCCCTGGCAAAAGAAATGGGATGACCAAGAGAGGCTTAATGGAAAATCTGATCATAAGAAGAAAGGTACATAGTTGAGCAAAACCAGGAGGCTTTAAAAAAGAAAAAAATGAGGTAATGGCTATTGTACAAACAACCAGTAAGTTCTGGCAATGAGGTGAAAGGGATCGCTTCTCTCCCATGATAAGTATTCTGCCCTTTTGATTTTTTTTAAGTAATTCTTCTAAAATTTAGACCTCAAGGCAAATCTTACAGTGAGTGCCGTTCCCCAGAAACATCAGTTTTCATGGTTCAGCTCATGTGAGTTGTGGTTTAGGGCAATTCATATCGGGTACAAATTTGTGTGGTAAGTGTCTTAAAAGATTTCTTCTGTTCTACATGTACCTACAGATGATTAAGTTTCCTAGGGAACTTAATGGACTACTATAAATCTGAAAGACTATAAAATTTGCTAAGTCATAAAATAAAGACATCGTTTTCAGAATCTATCCATAGCTTAGAGCCACAGCCCTTTGTTCCCAAAATGGGCACCACCCAAACACCAGAGTTGCCTGGCATTGGAGCTTGGGTAGGGAAGGCGGGTAGGGAAAGGTAGGCTTCCAGAAATCAGAGAAAGGCTTGATATGGACAGAACTTTACCTAGAGTAAAGAAATCATTCTACTTTCTTCACTAAGTCAGGCCTTACGAGCCTTACAAGTTAAGATTTAAACTAAACATTTTAATGACTTGTTAAAGGCCAAGTATAGGGAAGTGTGAGAATATGGAACCCCTGAGAGATTCGGACACAAGGGGAGTTTATACCAATTAATGGTTATTTTCAGTGGACATCACTAGGAACTTAGAAGACAAATGGGAAACACAGTGATACAGAAGGCATAAAGCTCCACCCAGATCCCCCTCCCCTGCGGAACAGAAGCCTTAGACTGTTGGGCAAAGGGCAACAAGAACTGTCAACCCCAGAACATAGGCAAACACCCACTGCAGTCAAAGAAAGGAAAAAGGAAAACATCCGCTACTGTCAGGAAAATGTCAGAAAACCAGAAATCTACGACCTTTGCAGGAGTGGCAGGATCACTGAATGTGGTCCACCAGTGAGACCCAGGGATACAGTGGAAGCCCAAGACTGAGGCTAAAGAAGGAAAATCAGAGAAAACTCTCCAGCCACGTACCCTCAGCCAGGCTAGGGAGTGTGAGTCAACAAAAGAAGAGCTGTCTATCACATGGAGAGGAGCAAGAGTGTGCAGAAAGACCGTCTCTGAAGTTCTGGCTCACAGGGAAAGCCTAAGGTTAAGAGTTGAACAAGAACATTGAGAAAAATTACCTGGCTACCCAACTCTACCCTAGGCACAAGGTAAAGCTTGACAAGTTCAAAGATGTTGGCCAGCCGAAAGTAACCACAGCAACAACAAAATGCACACCTAGCTTACCCACTGACTAGATTGACTCAAAACCCCTTATTAAAAGTCTACCGGAAGAAGTGGTGGGCCCATTTCCCGACATAGTGTTATTCCATTTCTACTGTCCACGTGGTGGCCAGTTTTCTGTCCCCCCAAAAAAGTGTGAAAACACACACACAAAAACAGAAGATAAAAAAAAACAAAAACAAAAACAAAACTGTCAGGCTTGGCATGATAGCTCATGCCTGTAACCCCAGCACTTCAGGAAGCCCAGGAGGGCAGATCACTTGAGGCCAGGAGTTGGAGACCAACCTCGCCAACATGGTGAAACCCTGTCTCTAGTAAAAATACAAAAATTAGCTGGGCTTAGTGGTGCTCACCTGTAGCCCCAGCTACTGGGTAGGCTAAGGTAAGAGAATTGCTTGAGCCCAGAGGCAGAGGTTGCAGTGAGCTGAGATCACTCCACTGCACTCCAGTCTGGGTGACAGAGCGAGGCCGTGTCTCAAAAAATAAAAAATAAAATTAAAAAATCTGTTAAAAAACAAACTAATCAAAATAACTATATTCAGAGATGACTCAGTTATCTGAACAACCAGGGAATTGAGGAAAATATTACATATATATATACATGTTTATTTATATATACATATGTAATCAACATATTAAAGTCTGTAGTAAAACACTTCATCGGAGAGAGGAAAACCATTAGAACGACTCACATGTCCATACTATGAGATAAAAGTTGGCATAAAGAAAGTTCGAGGAGCCCATCCAAGGACTCAGCACAACTGAGGAACTAGTTAGTGAAAGTAAATTTCTGAAGCGCAAATTGGTAAAATAAGAGTGAAAAAAAGTGAATGGAGTATCAAAAAGCTTTGAGACAATATCAAAACCCAGAAGAACATTCCACTGGTCCTCTATTCTTCATTCCATTAGTCCTTTTTCTTCACATCTTTTCACCTCATTGTGTATTCTTTTGTAACTTAACTACATAATCTTCTGGTTTTTGTTCTGCCTTTTATTTTTGTCATTACACTCAAGACTACAAAACATACACTGTACTTATTACAGCAGACCTTAAATGATTATTCTATCATAGCCTGAATTATGCTTGAGGCCATCAAAAGTTTAAGTCCATTTCCCCTTGTGGCTTTCTGGTGGTTGTTTTGTTATCGTCGCTATAAACATTATCCCTATATTTCTCATAAACCTCTCGTTGTTTTCTATTTACTCATTCTAGGGCTACTGATTCCTTCATGCACGCCTCTGTTTTCAGCTGGGGTGGTTTTTCTTTAGCCTGAGGAATTCCCTTTATTATTTCTTATAGAGCAAGCAGATCTCCTGATAATAAATGCTCAGTTTCTAGGCTGAAAATGTCTTTATTTGATCTTTATTTTCAAGCACTATTTTTCTGAATTTCACCTTCTAAATTTGTAATGTTTGTTTTTTCCTTTTGGCACTTTATCCCAACCAATTTCTTTCTTTTTTCTTTATAAAAAATATTTTAACTTTCATTTTAGTTTCAGGGGTACATGTACAGGTTTGTTATATAGGGAAACTCGTGACTCAGGGGTTTGGGATACAGATTTTTTTCATCACTTAGGTACTAAGCATAGTACCCACTAGTTTTATTTCCTGAACGTCTCCGTCTTCCCACCCCTTCACCTCAAGTAAGCCCCAGTGTCTGTTGTTCCCCTCCTTCCAACCATGTCCAATCAATTTCTTATTATTTCCGTACTTTTATAATGTTAGCCATTATTTTTATTCTTGTTGTCATGAAAGTAATGTTTGTTTCTTATACTGTTAAGAATTTCTCTTTATTTTTGGACTTCTGTAGTTTGACTATGATGCATGTGGATGTTGTATTTTTTGTAGTTATTTGTCTTGGTGTTAATGGAGGTTCTTGATCTATGGAGTAATGGCTGTCATCAGATATGGAGAAATATTGGCTCTTATTTCTTCAGCTATCATTTCTATGTATCTTTTTTTTCCATTCTTCCTGGTTACCCAATTACATGTACAGTAGATCTGGTGACAGTGTCCCACATTTCCTGTTTGCTTATTTTTGTTTCTTTTTGTTGTTGTTGTTTGTTTGCTCTTCATGTACATTGGCCTTTGAATTTTCCTCAGGTTTATTAATCCTATCTTCTGTTGTGTCCATTTTACAGTTTAACTCACTCAGTGAGTTCCTTATTTCAAATGCTACATTTTCTTATTATAGAACATTCATTTGATTGTTTTTACAGATCTCAATTCTTCATTTATATAGTTCATGCTGCATTAATTTTATCCTTTCTTCTCTTTTGTTTCATGTATTATCCAGTTTTCTGAAGCTTTTGCCTGCCAGCTGTAGATCATCTCCACATCTGTTTCTATTGACTATTTTATCTATTTTTGGACACTTTTTCTTGCTTCTCATCAGGCATAATTTTTTTATTGTATGCTGAGCATTGTGGGTGAGACTCTATATTATGCTGTCTTTCTCTAAAAAGTGTTGACTTTTGTCCTGGGTGGCAAAAAAGTACCAACAGATTATTTTGTTCCAGTGAGGCCCACTTTTAGAATATACCAGGTTGAGTCTATTTCATCTTTGCCCTAACACATATGTCCTTATTCACATGCCATTGACATTATGGAGTCTCAAACAAAATGACCTGGTAGTTCACATATTTTTAAAGTATTAATATTTTTGAAGGAACAATACTATTTTTTCATTTCTAGATTCTTACATCTTATTCTTATAAAAACAGTAAGTTTGCTACTCTTTATTTAAGTCAACATAAGACACACATAATTGGTGGTAGGAGAACAACACAGTTTAACTTGACCATTGCCAGGTTATACCAGTTATGCTTTCTCCATAATTCCATGCAGAACAATATCAAAATCTGCATTTTCTTTTCCAACCATGCAGCCAGCTATCTGGGTGTCATAAAAAGAAGTTATATTCTTTTAAAAATCTCAGGATTAAAGAGAAAGAAAAGTTTGTTACAAACAAGAACATACACTAACCTGTTCTATTAATTCCCCACTCACCATTCTGTCTGCATTCACAATGAGATGAACTGAGTTGAATGTTAACAAGGATGAATGTCAAGTTCTGAAGTTGAACTACAAACAACAACTTCCCAGGAATAAAATAAATAACACTTGACTTTAATGAGCATCTCATGTGAGAATAAAGCTCAGTCTGAATTCTAAAGTTAAGGCTTTAAAATTAACACCAAATGTATACTGGTTAGGAGGGTTTAGCTACCTGAAGATATAGGTGTCTGAAGATGCCCTCAGGCATCCAAGACAGAAAATGTGCCACTGACTTACCCTATAGGAAAGGTCTGGAGCTTCCCTGTTACTTCTCTTAAGAGAAATATTTTTCACTGTATCCAGTGAAAAACACGAGAATGTGAACCCAGATCCTTAGCAGGGCGACAATGTGTAGATATGAGGAATCATCAATTATAAGCATGGGACTTAGAGCTTCAGGCTTCCCAAGAAATACCTTGAGATAAATTTTTTTTTTTTTTTTTTTTGAGGCGTAGTCTCGCTCTGTCACCCGGACTGGAGTGCAGTGGCCGGATCACCTTGAGATAAATTAAATGTCTTAATTCCCCCCTCCCTGTTTTATTTTGCTCTTTCTGAAAAGCTTGTATATAAATCTTCCAGTCAATTTTGTTTCTCTGAGGATTCAGAGGTGGTAATACCATCTACCACAGAGCTGCTCAGTAAGCACAATAAACGATGGCTAAAAACAAAACAAAATGTAGAACAAGTTAAAAGAAGACATTGGTGATCTGTTTAGAAGGAAAATCCATTTTACTACATAGACCTTATAAATTTTGACAGTTATTTCTGCAGAAGTTCAAATTAGCCACAATTAGTTAACTTGTGAAATAACGTGAGGGAGAATGGTACCAATTTTTAACTTATTGGTAACTATCTATTTCAGTTGAGGGAGCATATACTTCCTATCTTAAGTATGCTGGACATCATTCAATGGATCAGATATATGAGGTTTACTCTTTATATACACTTAATGACATAGGATGATTGATTTCACTAAGATAAAAATCTGATTTGGCTTTTGTCATTCAGAAGTTCCAAACTATTGCAGATAACCCACTTAGAAATGTTAATGAATGTTGATCTTATACACAATTGAGTAAAGAAGTTGTTAAGCATTCAATGCACAGAATAAAGGACATATTTGTAGTGGTTTTTTTTTTTTTTTTTTGGTAGTGTCATTCTCTTTTAACATTGATTAACTACCATCCACATTTCAGACAGCAGACTGTGGACACAGTGAGAACAAGGATCATGAAATACTGTGTAATGTACAGTACGTAGAATGATGCTGAATTGAACTTGCTTGCATTTTCCTATACGTTATTTTATTTCATCTTCAAAATTTCCCTACAAGATACTTCTTGTGCTCATTTCATACATGACAAAATTGAGTCTTACAGCAGTTGACAGGCTTTCTTGACCCAGGTCCCAAAGCTGTGGGCGAATATGCAATGCTCTCCCTACCTGTGCTGTGCTTATTTTTTCTGCTGGCTCAGCAGGAAGCAGCCATGGGACCTGGGAAGTGAGAAAGGATCTGGAATTGCAGGTGAAAAGTAAGGTAGATATACCCACATACCTCCTGAGAGGCAAAGCGAAAGTTCAGATTCCAGGAGCTGTGGGAAAGACGGAAAGACAGAAAGACGGGAGACAGTAACCATGGCAGCTATTTGCAGAGTACACCACTTGGGGAAGATGTGGAGGCAGGAAAGGAGGCTAATTGAAGACACCTGGAGGGAGATGGCAAGAAAGCTGAAATCATCCAGGATGTCTGGGCAAAGAGCCTTGAGGCAGAAAGTGGACATCTTGAGAAGTTGCCATGAGGCCTTGTGAAAGAAACCAGACTTGTAGGTGGAAAATGCAACTCCTAAGAGGAATATGTGGTTACTAAAATTCCATGGCTATACACTGGTGGCCTGCACCGCAAATCTGGCCTAAATCTTCCTTTGCCTTAAAAATAATGGAACATGGTGCCTTGGGCAGTGTCTGTATTCTTAGGGTGCCACTATTCCCTATTCACCCTGCGCACCACCTCCATCTCGCCTTAACCTACCCACAGAGTCACAGCAATTCACACGGATGGGCCTGCTCCACTGAAATACAGCCCCAAAACTTCAGTTCCAAAGGAGCAAACGTTAGACCAGCATGAAACAATTTTCTCTAGACCTGGTGGTGGATTTCTTTGGGCTCATCTTTGTTTTCAGCAACTCTTTTCAACTTGGCTTATCATTATGCAACTATGGTACCAGCTAGAATCAATTGGCCTTCCAAACCCAGACACGTTCATCTTTATCCAAATGTAATTTATCTGAAATGCCATGTTGTTGTGAGCATTATGCATTAGTGCATGGGCTTCTGTTTTCTTCTTAAATAATAAAACACCCTAATGGAAAATATTCCCTCTAAATAAATTTTAATGAGCAGTTACTTGCCCAAATTGTCCTTTGTCTGAATGGCAGAAAATTAATATGAACTTGAAACTATCAGGAGCATTTTGTTATAATGGGTCTTGGGAATAAATCATGCAAATATGAAATATTTTCCTATATCTTCCTAAACTGTAAGTGCTGTAGTAACAACTTCCTCCCAAATGCAAAGTGAGTGTCAATGTCTTATCTTTCATCTGTACAGAAAAATATCACATCAGAAATCATGTCAAAGTGTTAGATGTTACTGGAGCTTGAAGTGAACAAGCAAGAAGCCTAATTGTCAGAGAAGGGTATATATTCCAGACTTTGCTACTACAAATGACAATGCATGTATCTGCTGTGTTTTTCAATTCCGTGCATTGACTCATTTTCCTGGAGAAAGAAAGCAAATGGAAAATATTACCCTGTATCCTGGGCAGCCTAGAGAACTTGGGTCTCATTGTGCTCGCCAAG
This sequence comes from Colobus angolensis palliatus, assembly GCF_000951035.1. Taxonomy (NCBI): domain Eukaryota; kingdom Metazoa; phylum Chordata; class Mammalia; order Primates; family Cercopithecidae; genus Colobus; species Colobus angolensis. Next base: position 1,021,166 of record NW_012115688.1, on the reverse strand, counting down.
AATTAAAGCAGAGGCCAGATGGAGAACTGGAGTAAGTGCCTTCCAGAGGAGAGTTTCGGCTGGAGCAAGAATTATGAGCCAATGAAGTGGGAACCCAGATTTGAGGGTGCCCCCTTAGACTTCAGAGTGCACTACATTAATTGCTCCTATAGACTTTCTCTCCATCTGAAATACTGCCAAAGGGAGCTATTGCCATTTCTGACTTTTTTTTTTTTTTAATAATAGAAATGACACTGAAAGGAGCCATTTAGTTCAGTTTAAGAAATATGTATTGCATACCCTCAGAGTATTAACAAGCAACAACGAAAGAGAGAGTTTCCATGTTCAAGAAGCTTTTCTCTGGAATGAGGAGCTCGCCACTAAGTTAAAAATACCACTAAGTATCAGACAATCAGATTCATGTTTTCAAACCAGGAAAGTGTCAGCTCAATGAGCACCTCCAGGGGGAAAAGGACACCAATGTCCCATAGGAGGCTTCTGGGCATGGCCAGAGGGCATGGGCTCCAGATGCTGACAGCTGCACCACTCACTGGCTGAGTGGCCTTGACAAAGACAATGAATTTGCTGAAAATGCTACTTCCCTATCAACAAAATGGAAATAATCTTGTAAGGTGGTTCAGAGATACACACAGATGGCAGGCATGCAAAGAACCTTCTTCTCTGCTGCAAGCAATCTCCAATCGCCTCTGCCACCACCTCGTCATAAGGGTCCCAGATACCCCCACTCTCCTGGCAGTTTTGTCCAGGGACAGTTCCACAGAAATGACCGAATGATTATATCATGGAATCTCAAAGAAAACATGAGAAGTTATTTTGTCCATGGAGAAGGAAGGTGAAGAAAAATATTCAATGTAATTTAAATTATTTTGTAATTGGCCAGGCGCGGTGGCTCGTGCCTATAATCCCAGCACTTTGGGAGACCAAGGCGGGCAGATCACCTGAGGTTAGGAGTTCAAGACCATCCTGGCCAACATGGTGAAACCCGGTCTGTACTAAAAATACAAAAATTAGCTGGGCGTGGTGGCACACACCTGTAATCCCATCCACTTGGGAGGCTGAGGCAGGAGAATCACTGGAACCCAGGATGTGGAGGCTGCAGTGAGCCAAGACTGTGCCACTGTACTCCAGCATGGGCGACAGAAAGAGACTCTGTCTCAAAAAATAAATAAGTAAATAAATAAATAAATAATTTTGTAATCAATAATGGTAACATACCCCTCTTAACTGAGGTATACTAATAATCATTCCTACTTACAAAAATAAAAATAATGTTTATAAAGCATTTAAAAGTTGCAAAGCACTTTTATATTTATTTTCTAATTTAATCTGTAGAACGATCTGGTGTTATTAGCAGAGTAAGAAATTCTACCAATTTTAAGGAGGAAGAAACTGAAGCACTAAGGATTTGTCTGGCTTGACCCAGTCACATAGAGAGTTGCTGGAAAAACGACTCAGGCAAATCCATATCATATTCTTTTCATAGCATGTCACACTTCCTGGATAAATTTCTCTAAAAGAGGACCAGACTGAAGTTTTATTCCATATGAATATGCCTGCTCCATAGCTCAACGAGAATGTCATTTATATAACTCAAGCTAGGTACCAAACTTTATTGTGAACTCTCCTAACACTGCCACTCCTTTAAATTTCCTGTCTTCATGTACATACAACCAGTCATCCAGGTGTTTACACCTGTAGTCTTGGGGTCACCCCTGACACCTCATCTTCCCCCACTCATTAGTGTCTATCGCCCATCTCAGTGGACTTCACCTCTTAAATATCTTCTGAATCTGACCCCATAGTCCTAGACTAGCCACCACTATCTCTTCCTTCTTATTGCAGTGGCACCCAAGATTGCGATCTTGCCATCTCTAATCTGATCCTCCAGAGAACTATCAGTCATCTTTGTAACACACAAAGGTAGGTCCTTTCCTTCCCTCCCTAAGTCCTTCCTCCCCAGTCCTCTCAGACACATCAAATCTTTCTGGGTCTCATGCATTCTAATTTTTCCTGTCCTTACACCACCTGCCCAGGGCCCTTTGAATCCCAGCCTGCTAAATCTCATCCCATCTCTGGGGCTTTCCATAAGACACTCTGGATTGCGTGTTCTTGCCGCACACTACACTGCTTACCTCCTACTCACCTTTACGTCTTTTTCTGAAAGCTCTCTTTTCCTAATGCCTTTTTCTCAACTCCTTTTTTACTCCATGTAGTAGGAAGAATAATGGCCTCCCCAAAGATGTCTACATCCTAATCCCTGAAAACTGTGGACCACAAAAGAGACTTTGAAGAGGTGATTAAATTAAGGATCTTGAGATGGGAAGGTTACTGTCAATTAGCCAGTTGGCCCAATATAATCACAGGGGTCCTTATCAAGGAGAGAAGAAGACAGGAGAGTTCGAGAAGATTTTTTTAATTTAATTTTTTATTCCCATAGGTTTTGGGGGAACAGGTGGTATTTGGTTACATGTGTAAGTTCTTTAGTGGTGATTTGTGAGATTTTGGTGCACCTATCACCTGAGCAGTATACACTAAACCCAATTTGTCAACTTTTATCCCTCACCCACTTCCCACTATTTCCCCCTGAGTCCCCGAAGTCCAATGTATCATTCTTATGCCTTTGTATCCTCATAGTTTAGCTCCCACTTATGAGTGAGAACATAAAATGTTTGGTTTTCCATTCCTGAGCTACTTCACTTAGAATAATAGTCTCCAGTCCAGGTTACTGTGAATACAGCATTAATTCATTCCTTTTTATGGCTGAGTAGTATTCCATCAGAAGGAGATGTAAGGATGGAAGCAGACGTTGTGATGGATTGCAGACTGAGAGCCAGGGACCGAAGAATGCAGACAGCCCCCAGAAGCTGCAAAAGACAAGGAAGTGGGATCTCCCTTAGAGCCTCCAGGAGGAATACACCCCTGCCAACAGCTTGATTTTAGCCCCTTAAGATGAATTTTGGACTTCTTGCTCCCTGAACTGTAAGATGATAAATATGTTTTGTCTTCAGCCACCAATTGTATGGTAATTGGTTGCAGCAGCAACAGGAAACTATTATACGTCTCAACTCTTATGCCCCAGGCCCTTCAAGGCCCTTTGTCTCCTGCTTGTATGGCACTCTGTGCTTCTCTTAACTGTGCATAGATCTCTTGCAAATGCTTACTTGGAATATTAATATGTGTTCTCCAGGTCAGAGAGTGTAGCACTCCTCGCATATTGTAGTTTGGCCACTCTGAATCCTCAGCTTCTAGCGTAGCATCTGGCCCACGAAGGAATTCACAGATCCAATGAAAAGATTCACAAACCACTGTTCTGGCAGGAGAAGCCACCATGCATTAGTAAAATGATCATAACAAGTGGGCTGAGACTACAGAGAAAGGGGCAGCTTCCAGATGTTGTTGAAGACATGGAGAAGGACCATCTTCCAGGGCTAGCTCAATACCCTTCTGAGTTAGCACTGGGGTACTCGCTGCTTGCAGAGTCTGCAATGAGTTTCTGAGTTTGTACAACAACAAAATGAAAGGTCAGGTGCCTCGGAAGGACAGAGGATACCCAGGGACCTGACGCTCCGAGTCTCTTTCCTCTGAAAGGCAATCCTTCACCAGGCAGAAGGAAATGTGTGGCACTATTTGGTTGCTACTGCTCTGGAGTACAGAGCTAGGGGAAACAGTGCCTCATGGTGGGAAAAGGGGAGGATTTTTGAGTGCCTAACGTTACATATGTGACTCCTAAGTGGTAAAACACGCATATAACTCAAACCAACTTACGTACAACATATCAAGCCATCTCTCTATGAGGATTGAGGAGGAGCTAGTGTGGTGCTTAAATTAATTTATTATGAAGTTAGATACATCTGGCTTCCAATTCTGGCTCTTCCAGTTACGGTTAAGAAACTATAGTCAAATCTCTAAATTTCTCATTTTCTTCTTCTGCAAAATGAATTTGTAGTGCCTACCTCATATTGTGCTGAGGATTACAGAAGAACATGCAGATTAGATGCCCAGTGCACATCACATGCTCAATAAATGGGAGGAATTCTTATTCTGTTTTGAGGAAGAGAAGGACAAGAATGCTCACTGAGTGGTTTTTGTTTTTTTGCTGGTTTTTGAGACGAAGTCTCACTTTGTCGCCAGGCTGGAGGGCAGTGGCACAGTCTCGCCTCACTGCAACCTCCGCCTCCCAGGTTCAAGCGATTCTCCTGCCTCAGCCTCCCAAGAAGCTGGAACTACAGGCACGTGCCACCACACCAAGCTAATTTTTGTATTTTTAGTAGAGATAGGGTTTCACCATGTTGGCCAGGATGGTCTTGATCTCTTAACCTCATGATCCGCTCACCTTGGCCTCCCAAGATGCTGGGATTACAGGCTTGAGCCACCGCACCCAGCCCACTGAGTGTTTTCATAAGCCACACACTTCCTCAGGGGCATTCACAAGTAGAATCTCAATGCATTTGTGCTGCAATCCAGTGAGATAGACATAATCATTCCAACCAAGCAGGTGAGAAATCTGGCCCATGAAGTGGGTGTGGTCTGCCCAGATCCACACAGTGTGTACATGGTAGAATGTTTGATCATTCTAAGCCAGAGTGGCCTCGCTGAAGGTGAACTTGTTCTTTTACTGTGGGAAAGAATAATCAATACACCTGCAGGAACACTGTGGAGAGAATCCTGACATAAGCACAAAGTTTCTGAGAAAAAGAAATTGCAAACATTACTGTCAACAATCAGAAGGTGATCAACAGGAGAAAAAGTACTATGAGAAAGCGTTTTTTAAAAATCTTCTTTGAAACAGAGCTGATTTCCCTAGGCAAACGGAGAGCTGAATTCCTATAATTATCTGTGCATACACTCCTGTCATCTTCTATATTTGTAGAAAGTACATTTTATTAAGTAAAGAAAATAAAGACAGAGAGGCCGTTGCTGATATCTTAGCAAGCTAAAAACGTCTCTCCCCACTCCCTTCTCTATTGCAGTCATCAGCACAATGTGTTACAATAAGTTTTGGGTATAGGTCAACAAATATATCTGTAAAAAAACTAGGAAGAGAAATGTGTGCTGCTTCTTGTTAGCATAAGAGTATAATGAATTGCTTCCTGATTCTTAGAAGAAGGGAGCTAAGGACCTCTCCCATGGTGGAAAATAAACTCTCAGCTCCAACCAAATGGGTCTAGTGAGTAGGAACACGAATTCAGGGGGGCAGACATGCATCGACATCACTGCCCACTGTCCCCACACAGCCATCTGAACAACCAACGCCTCGTCACAAGGCCCATCTGGGTTCTATATCCCCAAAGTCAGGAAAGCAAAGCCTGGTGTCTGTTTACTGAGACTTACTTGGGACTGCTGATATGACTGTATGTTGGGGGATAGAGTGGCCCGAGCCCAGGCTGGCTAAATGTCAGGGTCCTGGATTTTGTGTAACTGAGTCTACCCACTGCACACTGAGCTGAGAATGCACATTCACACCCATGTGCTGAACTCATTGTTTCCTTCCAGAGCCTTTTCTTGAGTCCCAGAATGCTAAATACCTTCTTCCAAACCCACAAGCACTAAGACACACTTCCAGCTATATTCAGAACTGTCCAGCAGGCCAAAACAGGCTTTTGTGCATTCTAAAAAAATTAATCTATTAGAATACTCAGTCCTGGGGCTCTTCAGGGAAGCTGGTGGGAGTGGCTAGTCAATTTTAGAGTTCCCCAGCTTCTTCCTTTTCCAGGCCTGGTGGGCCCAGAAGCCACTGTGAGCACTGGTCTACACATTCCCTCTACCTTCCCTCTATAGGGACCTGCAGCAGCAGGCCCAGCTCCAACTGGATCAGGGGCCAGAGGGAAAGGACTTGTGTGAAACAACTGGTGACCCAGACGAATGACCAGAAACCCAAAGCCACCCATGGGAGGCAGTGGAGCAAGGGGTAAAAATAAGCAGGTTAAACCCAAATGCCCATCAATGATAGACTGAATAAAGAAAATGTGGCACATATACCATGGAGTATTATGCAGCCATAAAAAAGAATGAGTTGATATCCTTTGCAGGGACATAGATGAAGCTGGAAAACATCATCCTCAGCAAACTAACACAGGAATAGAAAACCAAACACCACATGTTCTCACTCATAAGTGAGAGTTGAACAGTGAGAACACATGGATGTCACGTGTTTGTCAGACACCAGAGCCAGTGGGGGGTGGGGGCCTGGTGGAGGGAGAGCATTAGGACAAATACCTAATGCATGCAGAACTTAAAACCTAGATGATGGGTTGATAGGTGCAGCAAACCACCATGGCACATGTATACCTATGTAACAAACCTGCACATTCTGTACATGTATTCTAGAATTTAAATATTTAAATACAAATAAATAAAAATTAAAAATACTAATAAATTTTTTAAAAGCAGGTTATAAAATAAGTTGTACAATATAACTGCATTGTTCTTAAAACAATAAAATGTACATGTTATTTTCATATGTTCTGAAAAGATACCAGAAGAAAATATATCCAAAGTTTGAGAGCTTTGACCCCCATGACTTCTAGGAATATAGGTGATATTTACTTACAGTCATCCCTCAGTATACTCAGGGAATTGGTTCCAGGACCTGCACATACACCAAAATTCATGCATACTCAAGTTCTTCAGTCAGCCCTATAGAACCCACGTATAAAAAAAATGTTGGAGACCAGGCACAGTGGCTCACATCTGTAATCCCAGCACTTTGGGAGGCTGAGGCAGGTAGATTGCCTGAGCCCAGGATTTCAAGACCAGCCTGGGCAATGTAGTAAGACTCCATCTCTATAAAAACAAATGCAAACAAAGGAATTATCTGGGCATGGTGGTGTGTGCCTGTGGTCCCAGCTACTCAGGAAGCTACAGGTCGGAGGATCACTGAAACCTGGGAAGTTGAGGCTGCAGTGAGCTGTGATGGTGCCTCTGCACCCCAGTCTGGGTGACCAAAAAAAAAAAGAGAAAGTTTGACCCTTCATATACATAGGTTTTCAATCCACTTTAGGTTGAAAAAGTTAGTATAAGTAGACCTTCACAGTCCACTCTGTGTTGTTCAAGAGTCGACTGTATACTTGTGGGGGAAAAAAAAAAAAACCTATCTTTTTCTAAATTGTCTATGTTAACTATGCGCTACTGTTAAAATGAGAAAAAGAAACCTATTGTTATAGAAATTTACAGATTACCTCTACTGGCCTGATGAGCTCATAAGTCAAGGGGAGCCAACTGAGTCCAATGAGAACACCAGTCACGGCCGGGCACGGTGGCTCACGCCTGTAATCCTAGCACTTTGGGAGGCCGAGGTGGGCAGATCATGAGGTCAGGAGTTGAAGACCAGCCTGGCCAAGATGGTGAAACCCCATCTCTATTAAAATTACAAGAATTAGCCAGGCGTGGTGGTAGGTGCCCATAATCCCATCTACTCAGGAGGCTGAGGCAGAGAATTGCTTGAACCCAGGAGGTGGAGGTTGCAGTGAGCC
>NW_012115688.1:990038-1013248 GCF_000951035.1 Colobus angolensis palliatus | reverse complement strand
GGGGAGGGGGGAGAGATAGCATTAGGAGATATACCTAAAGTAAATGACGAGTTAATGGGTGCAGCACACCTACGTGGCACATGTGTACGTATGTAACAAACCTGCACATTGTGCACATGTACCCTAGAACTTAAAGTATAATTTAAAAAAAGAAAGCACCAGTCATTTCCAAGTCCTGCTATGCCCCAGAGATAGCTTCCCTGTAACCAAGAAAATGAAGCTTTAACACATGTTCATCATCAAACATTCAGTCCTTAGACAAAATATTTTTAGATGTGGATAAGCAACTGTCTTTGCACAGATTAGACTAAGGTTATTCTGAACAGGGAGGAAGTGCAGGTAGCATCCTCTTATCCATGGTCTAGTTCTTCCATCCCAGTGCAGGGAGGCTATATTTTGACCATCTCCCAGGAGATCTGATGCAAGGCAAACCTCAGGACCATACTGTGGATGGAACAAATAAGGCTCTAACCCCAGCTCTGCAGCCATCCAGCTTCAGTCTTTGGGTAAATTATCTACTTTCCCCGGCCTCATATTCCTTGATCTGTATTGGTGTTCTCTCTTCTGTCTCCAAGTAAGCATTTTTGAAGTTTCACAAAACATTGGCAGCTCAGAACAGGAACTGGGAACAATTATAACTGTGAATCAGAGACACACAGCATCTTAGCTTGGTAAACATGGAATGGAAATGAAGTTTACTGTGGTTGCCTTTACCTTCGCATAAAATGAAAGAAAACCAAAACACCCCACCCTCGCACACACACTCCAGATAAACTACAATTGTATACGAAGAAAAACTGGAGGTTTTCAAAGCAAAGCCCAGAATATCAGAATCTTCTGAGTCAGTGTTGGCAGCCACCAGCCACATGAGGATGTTGAAGTGTGGCTAGTCTAAGAAAAAAGAATGAGATCATGTCCTTTGCAGGGGCATGGATGGAGCTGGAAGCCGTTACTGTCTGCAAACTAACAGAGGAACAGAAAAGTAACCACCGCATATTCTCACTGATAAGTGGGAGCTGATTAATGGGAACCCATGGACACATAGGGGAATAACACACACCGTGCACCTGTTGGGGGTTGTGGGGTGGGAGGGCATCGGGAAGAATAGCTAATGGCTGCTGGGCTTAGTGCCTGGGTGATGGGATGATCTGTGCAGCAAACCACCACAGCACACGTTTACCCATGTCACAAACCTACACATCTTGCACATGTACCCTGAAAATTAAAGGTTAAAAAAAATTAAAATTAAAAAACTAAAGAAATGTGGTTGGTCTAAATTGAGATGTGCTGTATGTTAGTTTGCCAAGTTGTCCTCACAAAATGTAGCAAACCTAATGGCTTAAACAACAGGAATTCATTGCTTCACAGTTCTGGAGGCTGGAAGCCTGAGATCAGTGTGTCGGCAGGGAAATGCTCCTTTTGAAGGGACTGTAAGGATTTGTTGCAGGCACCCTGTCCTAGATTTTGGTAGTTCTTTCACTTAGAGCAACGTAACTCAAATCTTCCCATGCTGTTCTCCCTGCATGCATGTCTCTATTTCTAAATTTTCCTTTTTTATAAGGACAGCAGTCATATTGGATTAGGGGCCACCCTACTCCGGTATGGCTTTATCTTAAAAATTACACAGGCAGGTCGGGCACGGTGGCTCACTCCTGTAATCCCAGCTCTTTGGGAGGCGGAAGCGGGCGGATCACGAGGTCAGGAGATCGAGACCATCCTGGCTAACACGGTGAAACCCCGTCGCTACTAAAAATATAAAAAAATTAGCCGGGCGTGGTGGCTGGCACCTGTAGTCCCAGCTACTCGCAGGGCTGAGGCAGGAAAATGGCATGAACCCAGAGGCGGAGCTTGCAGTGAGCCGAGATCTCGCCACTGCACTCCAGCCTGGGCAACAGAGCGAGACTCTGTCTCAAAAAAAGAAAAAGTGTGTAGGCAATAGCCCTATTTCCAAATACAGTCACATTCTGAGGCACTGGGAGTTAGAACATTAACATATAAATTTTAGAGGGACACAATTTCACCCACGCTATGCTGCATGTGTAAGATACACACCAGGTTTCAAAGATGTAGTGTGAAAAAATATAGAATCATTATTTATAATTTTATATTGATTATTTAACTGATAATTTGGATATATTGAATTACACAAAATATATATTATTAAAATTAATTTTACCTGTTGCTTTTTACTTTTCATGTACCTTTTCCATTTTCTAATGTGAAATCACATATGTTCCCAACATGATATTTCTATTGGATAGTGCTGATCTACAAGAAACATTTTTTTCTTTTTTTTCTTTTTTTTTTTTTTACCAGGTGCTGGGGCTTAAGCCTGTAATCCCAGCACTTTGGGAGACCGAGGTGGGTGGATCACATAAGGCCAGGAGTTTGGAACCATCCTGGTCAACATAGTGAAACCCTGTCTCTACTAAAAAAATACAAATATTAACCGAGTGTGGTGGAGCGCACATGTAATCCCAGCTACTCCAGAGGCTGAAGCATGAGAATTGCTTGACCCTGGGAGGCAGAAGTTGCAGCGAGCCAAGATTGTGCCACTGCACTCCAGCCTGGGCAACAGATTGAGACTCCATCTCAAAAGAAAAAAAAAAAAAATTATAGAGAGAGACACTCTCTGCATACTCTCCCAGTCACCACATGGCATAAGGAGAGCATTCTGTGAAGTGCACTTGACAGAGGGCAGGTGGAAGGACTGATGGTACTCCACCACCCTAGTACTCTTCAAGTTACAACAGCTGAGAGTTGAGCCACTTTTTTCCCCCTCCTTTCTCTCTCCTCTCCTTCCTCTTCTTCTTTGCTCCTTCCTTTTTTTTTTTTCCTTTTTTTAAGAATATTTATGCCAAAGTCCTCTGCTGTTGTTAAGCTCTAGTAGCAGAGAAGTGTCAGAGAGATCATTAGTGGGCTCTATTTCCTTCATCATTAGCAGCTGATTTACTGGGCAAGCTTAACTCCAGGTGACATCATTATTCGCCAGCGTGATGTGACTGGTAGAGACAGGTCTTGCCTGCTCAGAATACTTTCAATGTTCTTTAAGTAACAGGGCTCTGTTGTTTTCTTTGCAACTGATCAATTCCTTTGACTGTGTCAATCACAGTGTCCCACTCCCTTCCCTTCCCCACTGGATTTTCAGGACAATCCAACTCCCTTTCACGGAATGTAGATCTCAAGAAAATTAACACATAATGAGAATGGAGGTGAAGCTAAGCCATTTTTATATCAGCATCCAAAGGAGACTGGACCAATTGCTCTTGCTACTGGATTCTTGGAGGGGCCCTTTATACTGTCCCTAATTACTTTTCAGTTCCTTCCTTTGATCTAATGAACTACCCAGTAGTCTTGAAATAGCTTCCTTTTGCACTTAAGCTACCCAGCGTCATGCTCTGTTCTCTGCACTCACAGCCCTCTATGCTATTATTCTGATCTTGCAAAACAGTGAAATGTTGCAAAAAGTATTTAAGGACCCCTATCCCTGGCTGCAAAGATGAGTACCAACAGGAATAAGACAGAATAAAGGATACATTGGTTGCAATATAGCCATCAGCTTTGTCTTTGCAAAAACTACAATCGACCGGATCCTGAGCTAGTTCTGCTAAGAGCAGAACTGAGTTCCACCAGTGCCTTGCAGACCTCCCTTCCATGGCAGGGGAATGAGCTCTGGGAAATGGGAATTAAGTGGAGTGGGATGTTTTGGATTTCCCCAGACTTTCACTTTTGAAACCTTACTATAGTGAGTTCTTCACACTCAGGTTGTCTCTTATGAAATCAAATTCTGATGATGTGCCTGAAGCTACACATCTCTGAATCATCTTGAAGTTACTTCTTAAATTTCATCCTCAAAGAAGCATCTATTTCCTTGTGACATATACATATAACTCCAATTACTTTTGTCATTCTGGCAGAATACCAGTGGTTTTGCCTGAATTTCCTGGTTAATTGAGGTAAAGAAGGGCTTTCTTTCCTCTCACAGGTACCCAAATTTCCTCTTATTTGGGGGGTTTTTAAAACTTGTTCATAGTCTCTCACTGATTCTAATTGTTACCCAATATAAACTTTTTAGAATTTTATGATGGGAAGAAGAGACGGGCTATATAAGATTTCATGTACGTTTTGTAACTGTGGGCAGTGAATTCGCCATCACTGAATACATTGCATTTGCAAAATAAATTATCAAGAATTTGTTGTTTTTTTATGAGCTCTATGTCTGTAGGTTCTATATTTGATAGAAAAGTAGGTGCCAGTCAAGAGGAAACGACTCAGCTGTAAATCTAACTCCCTGATATGTGTGAGATACTGAATACTCATCTATACAAAAATGTTTTTTGTTTGCACAAAAAACATTTCAGGCACTGAACTAGGGTTTTTTGTTTATTATTTCATTTGTTTGACATAAAAACTCTAAGAGTTAAGTATTATTATCCCAATTTTACAGATGAGGAGACTAAACCAACATAATTAAGTTATCTGACTAAAGACACCCCGCTAAGATATAGCCAATTGAGGTTTCAAAGTCCAACAACATCTAATTTCAACTTTAGTTAATTCCATCAGATCTTCTTGTTACATTGCTGTTCTTACTGTTGCTGCTTAATAAAATTAATTTTAGTAAAAAAGTTAAAACTTTTATCAAGCCTACCTTGTTTCTTATGTGCTAGTAAGAACATTTTGTAAAATGTGCTGAAGTAAAATGTGAAACAAGAATGAAATAGACAGACCTCTCATGAAGGATAGGTATACTAAACCAAAATAGGAAGTCAGGTTCCAGTTTTTAAAACTTACCTCCAGTTCCCAAGCATCAGACTGAAGCTGATGTTAAGAAGCCATTATCCTCAATCTGAACAGATAAAATAAACCTGGCATACTTTCCCAGGTCCTGCTGCTTGGAGTTTCTGGATCCAGAGACAGTGTCCCCAGCAGGCATTCTATGACTTATTGGCTGTCCTTCCTCATGAAGAGCATCTGAACATACTTTGCCTCTAGGCTTGTCCTGCCAGGTTTCTCCCTGAGGCTTAAACCAAGCTAAAGCCAAAAGGACCCCACTGCAGCCCCCAAACCTGCAATGCTAAGTTTCTAAACTTCTCAGGACCAGATCCCCCTCCTTTTAAATAAATACTTGAGCAACTACACAATGTGGTTAGTTATCCTCTGGCTCTCCATCCAGGATGTACCACTTCTCAAAGTCTCATGACTTTCAGCCACACACCTGAAATAACTTAAAATACAAAATACTAAGTTATATGTTTATTTTTGAATAATGTCATGCATGGGGGCTTATCCTATTATAATATATGGTTATTTCTCAATAGAGTCATGGATGGATTATCATCTGAGACTTAGTTAAAAACAACAACATATCAAGGGGAGTCAGAATTTGGATCCAGGCATTCTGGCTATAGAGAGTATCCTCTAACCCACCATGACATAACCCTTGGTTCACCGTGTTTCACTACCTTGATGTTCCTGACCTCAGCTGATTGGGTGAGCACCACATGCAAAGGTGGACAAGCTCCTCATGTCCTGGAAGATCTGACTCGAAAAGATGAGCTGAACCAGTCTACTTCTCACTCAGACATCTGAACTAAGATACAAAGAGTTTTCCAGGAAGTGGTAGGACTTTGGGTTCAAAGTTTTAATCATAGATAAGGTCCACATCAGTAGGCTATGTGATGTGCAAATAAAGTTGGACAGCAGAAATCAAGGCAGGCTGGGAGAGCAGCTGATGGGCAGGGAAGAAGCAGGTGTGCTGGGTAACTAAGTTTGGTGGCACAGCACCGAGGGCTGAAATCCTGAAGCTTAGGGGCTCTGCCTGCCCATGCAATCTCTGCAAGGCCAGTCTCTAATATTCCCCCCATTTTGGGTTTCCATGCCTGCATTAAGGGGAGTTTTTCAAATGGCCCCCCAAAGATGTCCTTCTCGAATCTTCAAAAGCTGTGAATATGACGAGAAAATGTTAAAACAAACATAAGAAACATTGTTTGGCAAAAGACTTTGCAGATGTAATTAAGTTACCAATCAGTTGACCTGAATAGTATCTTTAGATAGGCAGATCATCCTGGAGCATCCTAGGTGGGTCCAGCATCATCACGTGAGCCCTTCAAAGCAGAGATTGGAGGCAAAAAAAAAAAAAAAAAAAAAGAGGGATTCGAAGTTCAAGAAGAACTACATGCATGATTGCTGGCTTGAAGATGGAGGGGCCACGCGGAAATCTGAGAATGAAATAAATTCTGCTATTCCTATAACAACAGAGCTTGAAGAGGACCTTGAACCCTAGGTGAACTCAGCTGGCCAGTAGCTTGAGCAAAGAAGTCAGGTAAACCCACAAGAGTTTTGAGCTAACAATATGAGATAATAAATGTTTTACTTTGTTTTGTTTTGCTAGCTGCTAAGTTGTGGTTATTTGTCATGCAGCAATAGAAAACTATTATAACGTTCCTTTGTCCCTCTGTTCCTATGTAATGGAGCAAAGTGTTCCATCTATTCCTCATCAAAGGTGGGTGAAGAAACAAAACAATTTAATGCAGACCTCACTAGAATGGCCAATAAGAGCCCTATGTGGGGTGTGGAAAAGAACAGACACTAAAGGGTAATATAGCTTATATATTATTCCAGCAGACATGAAATAGAACATGAAAAAAATTCTCATGATACTTTGCTCATTGATACCAATATTACCTTAGATTACAGTGTTCCCTGGAGAATTCTTATTCCCCCTTGATAAATGTGCAGGTGCTTGCTGCAGAATTCTAACAGTAAAAGAAGCCTGACGCTTTCTGTGGTTAGAATGTAAAAGGTATACCCCACTCTGGGAATGCCTACTAGGCCAGGTGACCTAGAGTACTGTGGCTGCCCCTGCTCCACCTGGCCCTTCCATAGGCCTTTGGCATCATGGACTATAGTGATCTTCAACAAAAGCTCCATGTATTCTGGTCTTTGACTCTGACTTGGTGGGGACTGTCAAAGAATAAAATTTTAACAAATTCATTTTCAAAGATCGAGTTGGCTTTTATTCCCAATTCATAAATCAGGTGGCATTGAATCTTCAAAATAAAAGGGCACTCCAATGAACTGAGCAGAGGGGGGTGAGATTTATAGACAGAAATGGCTGAAGAAAGAAGGAACAAGAAACAACAAAAAAAAAAGGATTGATATTTTCAAAGTTAATTTCCTTAATGGGTTCAAGTAGAGGAGACTTTCTTTTCATGCTGATTGAGGTTGACTGAGCCCCTTTGGTTGCTCTGAATCTCCTGGTTTTTGGAAAATGGGCACTTTCTAGGTTCTGTTTGACTTTGTGGCTCCTAGCATGAGTGACTCCATTCTGGTTCAGTCTTGTCTGTTGAGATGGAATTCAGTCCAAAGCAGTGACCTCCCATAAATCTTACTTCACAGGATGAAGGGCTCAGAAGTTAAAATACTGCTTTGAGGGACATGTATGAAAATTTGCAAAGAAAGACCAAAGAAAGAAGTCTTTGGGGTGTGACCTGAGTCCATGGGTGAGGAAAAAAATAGAGAAAGGAAAATATGAAGTCTTTCGTGGGGCCTGGTGCAGTGGCTCATGCCTGTAATCCCAGTACTTTGGGAGGCCGAGGCAGGCGGGTCACCTGAGGTCAGGAGTTCAAGACCAGCCTGACCAATACGATGAAACCCCATGTCTACTAAAAATACAAAACTTAGCCAGGCATGGTGGCATGTACCTGTAATCCCAGCTACTCAGGAGGCTGAGACAGGAGAATTGCTTGAACCTAGGAGGCGGAGGTTGCAGTGAGCTGAGATCATGCCATTGCACTCCAGCCTGGGCAACAAGAGTGAAACTCTATTTAAAAAAAAAAAGAAGCCTTTGGGGGAAGAGAAGAGGCCGTGTGATCCAGGGAAACTGGGGAAAGATTGCACTCCTGAAAGGAAAGACTGTTCAAAAGTAGACAGTAAGGCCAAACTTCTTGCTTGTCACATCTTGATGTAAGCTTCCTCTGGGAATGAAAAAAAGTCTGGGTTATCCTGTAAGTATCATTTCTCCTCCCTTCTAGGAGCTGGATTCAAGTCACTACTCAAGTATGTCCATTATATTATTCAGCCATCTATTGAGGATTTTAAGGTTATTGTGGTAGAAATATATGGATAGAAATAAAAATGTTTTAAATTGTAGCCAACTAAACTAAAACAAAACATTTAAAAATGTTTTTTTTTGAGATGGAGTCTCGTTCTGTTTGCCCAGGCTGGAGTGCAGTGGCATGACCTTGGCTTACTGCAAACTCTGCCTCCTGGGTTCAAGTGATTCCCCTGCCTCAGCCTCCTGAGTAGCTGGGACTACAGGTACACGCTGCCACATCCAGCTAATTTTTTGTATTTTTAGTACAGATGAGGTTTCACTGTGTTAGCCAGGGTGGCCTCTGTCTCCTGACCTGGTGATCTACCTGCCTCAGCCTCCCAAAGTGCTGGGATTGCAAGCGTGAGTCACTGCGCCCAGCCTACATATAGCTTTTACAATGAAGAGAGAGAAAAAAATCATCTTGTATTCCTTTGGAATTTTCCAAAGTCTCAGTTACCATTTATATTAGGTTTCTCTAGAGGGACAGAACTAATAGGATATATGTATATATGAAAGGGAGTTGATTAAGGAGAATTGACTCACACGATCACAAGGTGAAGTCCCACGACAGGCCATCTGCAAGCTGAGGAGCTCGGAAGCCAGTAGTGGCTCAGTCCAAGTCCCAAAACCTCGAAAGTAGGAAAGCCAACAGAGCAGCCGTCAGTCTGTGGCCGAAGGCCTGAAAACCCCTTGCAAACCACTGGAGTAAGTCCAAGGATCTAAAAGCTGAAGAACTTGGAGTCTGATGTTCCAGGGCAGGAAGCATCCAGCACTGGAGAAAGATGAAGGCTGGAAGACTCAGCAAGTCAGCTTCTTCCATCTTCTTTTGCCCACTTTTTCTAGCCCCACTGGCAGCAGGATGGATGGCGCCCACCTACACTGAGGGTGGGTCTTCCTGAGGGTGGGTCTTCCTCTCCCTGTCTGCTGACTCAAATGTTAATCTCTTCTAGCAACACCCAGGTACACACAGAAACAATACTTTACATCCTTGAATCCAGTCAAGTTGACAGTTAATATTAACAATCATACCATTGCACAAAGTGTCTTTTGTTTCATTAAAAGACAAAGTTAGGGGCCAGGCAAGGTGGTTCACGCCTGTAATCCCTTCGCTTTGGGAGGCTGAGGCGGGTGGATCACAAGGTGAGGAGATTGAGATCATCCTGACTAACACGGTGAAACCCTGTCTTTGCTAAAAATAGAAAAAAAAAAAAATAGCCAGGCATGGTGGCATGTGCCTGTAGTCCCAGCTGCTTGGGAAGCTGAGGCAAGAGAATCGCTTGAACCCAGGAAGCTAAGGTTGCCGTGAGCCAAGATGGCACCGCTGCACTCCAGCGTGGGCAACAGAGTGAGACTCCGCCTCAAAAAAAATAATAATAATAAGATAAAAGACAGAGTTAGGAAACCACAAAGCTCTCAAGATAGCCTCTCAACGGGATAGGATCCTGTGTCTTCTTTATCAAGGATATAAGGTAATCAATGACAGCAATATTGGACAGGGATACACAGAGCAGGTCTTGTAAATCTTGTGGTAAGTCCACACATTTCCTAAAAGTGCAGTGAAATTCAACAAAACCAAAATTATCTGGATAAGAATTGTTTCCTTTCAGAGCGTCTATTTTCTGGACCGCAATGCGATGGTTTGCTGGCTCTTTCATTGCATTCTATTTCAGAGCAGTCTATTTCTGCTCATGTTTTGTATCCTCTCTTTCTATTTTATAGTGATTCTCTCCCTTAACCCTCTAAGGATACAAATTATACTAAAAGTCTTATTCTGATTGTTCTACCAACACTTGCCTCATTATAAACTCCTTTCTTGTTCAGTTTGTAGATTCTCTTTTTAGAATTAGTACTAATGTATTTTAGTGATTCTTGATAGTGGACTCATCTTTCAAGGATAGCCCCTTCGACTTTCCTCTTCCTGCCCCAGCTTCTGTAGACACCTGAAGGAAGCAAAGCGCAGAAGTAACTTATGGATGTGTGCCCTGCACAGTTTCCAGTGACAATGGAGCAGGCTATTAGGTAGAGGCTGTTTCAAGGTGACTTTTCCTCTCAGCATGGCTATTTCTGATTCTCCAAGGTATTATTGGCCACTTAGACCATTGAATTGTCTCTACCTCCAGTATTGTTCTGAGTTAAACACAGACACAATGGAGGGGAGGAGGGGATGGATACACAAGGACCAACTACTCTGATGGCTCCTATGTAGGTAGTCCCTAACATTCCCCCCATCAGATGGCTCCAGCTTCCCTAATTTTTAGGGATAGAGTATAGATGATACCCGTATTTTGTAGTTGAGCTTCCGTTAATACTCCTGAAAGCATTTTGTTTTGCTATCACCACTTCAATATGATCCTTTCTGATTTCAGACTTCTAGGGATTGCGTACAATTTTTGGTCCTCCAATATAGCTACAGATTGACTTATTAGGTTTCACACAGATTCCTAATCATCTCTAAGGAGTGGAACAGGGAAAGACAAAGAAAGGGCTGCTGCTTGAGTGCAGTCTACCAGGTACTTCTTGGCTTGAGTCTTTGGTGCTTAAAGAGAGAGAGAGAGAGAGAGAGAGAGAGGCAGAGGGGAGAAACGGAGGGAAGGAGAGGCAGAATGACAAATTTTAGAGAGAAGTTTGTGTTGTATAATCTTGGAGGAGAATAAAGGAAGGTAAAAAATGTATAAAGGCTTGAATCAAATAGTAGAATAAATGATCTTCATAAGTTGCATTTTCTCTGCCTCTTAACCTTTTTTGGGGGAGAGGGACAATAAAGAAAAATATTTCCTGAAACAGCAAAATGTATATTATACTTATGCCTCATGGTACTATTTCTTATTTGTCCCAATTCTATGATAAAATTGAAAATTCAAATCCATTTCTAAAAGAAGCACCGATCACTACTCTGGAATATCAAGCACAGAATACCCATAGTCGTGTAGCTAGACATACCATTTAAAATCACTCAGCAGAAAACTCCAAAAGTTAAATAAGTCTAGCTCCAATCATCTCTCAGTTTAATAAAAAAAAAAACCTTTTGGATGGCTGTTGGAAGGGAAGAACATGGAAGTTCTGAAGTTCTGTGGAAAGAAAACTGAGGTTGTCTTATAGTGGAGACCAATGGCAGATAACATGTGCTCTGAAAAAGGTGTAAGCCAAATAATTTCCACCATTTTGGTTTCATGGGGAATAAATGAAGATGACTACCTGGATCTCAAGCTTGGCTCCTCTGGTAGCTAGCTTTGTGACCTTCAGTAGGATGTTTAAACTGTCTATCAGTTCCATCGGTTATTAAAATGGGCATAATTATATTTGCCTCATGGATTGTTGTAAAGATTGAACCAGGTAGTATGTGCAAATAAGCTAGCTCAATCCCTGACATAATTTGAGCTTAATGAATATTATATTTTTTCCTCTTAGTTTGAGTATATCTAATACTTCTGTTGGAAAAGAGTCTTGATTTTAACTATAAATATTGTTGCAGCCAACTGTGGGTTGAGACAGGAGCTCAGAAGAGGGCTTCCATCAGGCTTCTCAGTTTCCCTAAACATGTCAAATATGGAATTTTAATTTTCCAAGACTCAGAAGTAAGGAGTTGTTCTTACTTCACAGGATTGTGTAAGTAGAAAATTAAACTGTGTAAAACACCTTGCACTGTATAGCACTGACACATATTGTATGTGGGTGTGTCCCATTGGAGAAATTATTGCCAGTCACAAAGTTATGAAGATAGTCTCCTAAACAGTGTCTAGAATCATGATTGTTTTCTCTCTCACAGTGAGAAGCACATCTGGAAAATCCATTTACAGCCCATCTGGAATTGATTTTTGTTTATGGTATGGGAAAAGGAGTTTATAACAATTAATGATATTTATAAGACAAAACCAGCAAAGATACTCAAAACCACCTAATTCTTCAGTAGACTCTTTTTGATCCATGAGACACTCACGACCTTGCCCTTCCAAAATTACCAGGTTGCTACAGCACTCTGTCTTCCTTCCTTCTGCCTGTGTCAAATTCTCTTTCCCACTCTTCAAGTTTCCTATATAAGCAGACACATCCAGCCAGCAAGAGAGATTGCCTATCTGTCCTTCTGAAGCTCTCATCCATCATAAAAGATGGTCCTGGAAAATCTCTAAAAAGTTGAAGTATAGGCTTTTCACAGTGGGAAGAGCCACATCACACCCTGATCCTTCTTTCTAATTTTCTCTGCATATAGGCTGGGCAGGAAATAAGAATAGGATGATGATTGAGACAGCAGAGAGAACTTGGAGACTTCTCTAGGGGTCTAGGGGTTGACCCTAGTTGTCTGGACTCTGATACCTGCTTCTGGGTTCCATTTATCAATTCCCAGGACACCAGACAAGTGTCACAGGTCAACCTCCCATCATGCTTGGGTGGGCATACAAGGAAGAAAGGGCAGTAAAAACACGTAGCTAAGGTCCAAGTATATATGGCGACCACTTGTCAGTTTCACCGGCAGATTTACCTGCCCACAGGCTTAGAGAAAGGAGGAGTGCTAGCGCCCCCTGCAGTACAGAATCAAAAATCCCTAGTACCCAGGAGAGCATCGGTGATTCAGACTGAGGGCACATCGGGTAGGAGGCTCTCAGTCCCCCTAAAAAACTGCAAAACTAAAAAACTTCTCACAGCTGAGAAGCTGGAGATAATGTTCATTAAAAAAAACTGAAGCAATCTCTGTTGTCAAAGAGCTCTGTGACACCTGAAAAAATAGCATGCCAATATTTGGGGAGGAAAAACAAATAAAGCAAAACAAATTAAAAGAGAAAGAACACTTCTATCTCAAAAGACACAGATTTTCCCAATTCTGAGAATGTGAATTACAGCCAATGTATAAAGTCCCTTGAAATTAACAGGTTATAAAGAGCTGATACAGCCTTATCTAAAAAGAGCAAGAACAGCCCCATTACAACAGAAAAACAAAACAAAAAACTTCTGAATCATGCATGGCCTGAGATAAAGAAAAATTAAGGTCTTTGCATAACATTGCCCCAGAACTAAGCCTAGGAATACAATTTCCTGAGTAATCTGGAATGGGGGCCAAGTCAGATTTTCTTGTGTGGCAGAATACCTAATGGGAATTTTTAGAGCTGTGGATGGCCAGGAATTGTACTAAGAAACAGGAAAACTTGTGAGCAAAGAAACAAGAGTAATGATGCATGGAGAGAAGTATAGGCAGGGGTTGGGGGGCAGGCAGAGAGAAAGAGTTTTCAGAATCTTTCTTTCCAGTTTCTGCTTCCATTCTTCCTGGAGTTCAGCCGTTTTCCATCCTGCCTGCCATGAAGTAACTTTAACTGATTTCATAGCCACTTTTTCAGTGAGATGCCCGGGATTGGTTTCTCCTACTTTCAACCGAGAATCCTCACCACCATAGTGAGTTTTAGGCAATGGGCCAGTGAGTGGGGAGGCTGTTCTCTGGGCACAGGACCCTGAAACACACATCCCAGCACTGACAAAGCTCACTCCTCCCAGGGATGCTGAGCTGCTGCAGGAAACTCTTGAACATCAAGTTATGCCAGCAGAAAAAGACATCAGATTGGAAGAATTTGGGGGATGTTTTGCCTGTGGAGGGGGTGGAGGATAGCCTTGAGTTCATTCCTCGCAGAAACTGGGTCATGTGTTTAGCCACCCCATGGCACTACAGAGGGTCATGTAACCTGGAGCTAGCGGGACAGTGGTAGTTTAGAATATTCTGCTAACATCATCCTAGCTATTGTCACAACGCTCCCTTAAGCATTAATTTATGGTCACAGTTACTGTAACACAACTAAAAATTTTTTTTTACCATATCTACTCTTTCTAATGGTCTAATAATGAGAAGATTTTTAGCACATGTGTCACAGGGTCAAGAGAGCAATTACTTTTCATCTGAATTCATAAAACCCTTATTATACTAACATAAAGCACCATATTTTTAATTCCATGTCGTGTAAATAAATAAAAAGAAAATAGGCACCTACATTTTTCTAACCGTATGACCTTGAACAAGTTACATGAACTCTGTGGAGATCTGTGTACTTTTCTGCAAAACAGATTTACTATGCATTGCATCATATAATTATTGTGATGGTTAATAAATTTATTCATATAACGTGCCTAGCACAGTGCCTGGCACATGTAAGTTGCTGAGTAAATATCAGCTCTTATTATTACTAGAAGTACCTGGTTTCCCCATTGACTTGATTTCAGAGGCAGATGAATTCTCCCTTGTCCGAAATTATTTCGTACACCACTCTGGCCACTAGAGATTCATTCACACTTTGAGTTGTCAAATAATTTCTACTGTTATGCAGAAAATCCTGGTAGAAACCATAAAACACTACCTAATAGTCATTCAAGCTTTTTATACAATAGTTTTCAAAGTAGATTATTTCCTTTATGGGTTTTAATGAAGAGAAGGATGAGATTTAACCACAGGACTCTTGAGAGAGGTACAGATTTGGGGGATTTACATGGGGGGGGACTGATATCACAATGATCCCTAATTTTCTATATTCATCAGGCAGAGGAGCTGGTCTCAAACACTCAGTTGCAACATCTTCGGAACAGGTGCCTCCCTATCAGGTACATGGGTTTCTTCTGCCATCTAGTGGCCACCTTTGATAAAGACAGTCATCTTGGTGTGAGCGAAGGTTTCCCACGCGGAGCACTGCGCAGGAACCTCACTGGCTCCCAGGCATCTTTTTCAGTTTACGCTTTTCAGGGAGTTCCCCTAAAATCTCCTCTGAAATTGGAATAAAAGCAAAGGTCTTAGTCCTCATGGAGGCACAAGGCTAGGATAAGTTGTTAGAAGAGCACTAGCTGAGCCACTGATTTTCTGGGTGGCTGCAGCCTAAGTCACTTTTCCTTCCCCAACCTGTTTTCTCAGCTATAAGATAAATCACACCGGCAGGTCCCTGTTAGCTCTAATACTCTGGTGTTCTCGAGTCCCTCCAATTTTAAATCTTTATTTGGACAAGCATGTCTATACTTCCCTCATTAATAAAAGTAAATCGAGGAGAAATTAGAACATCTAGACAACGAAGTTACTATTCCCTAGGACAACTCAGTGATAAGGTGGTTGAGTATAATGTTTCTGACATCATCTTCCTCTTGGGGAAGGTTTTCCTTTTCAATTTCCTTGTAGAGACTGTATGAATCATGGCTTCATTTATCCTAAAGTCCATAAGCAAAATGCAAATTAGCCATGAGCAAGTTGTCTATTTCAAATATTTAGATATTCCTTGACAAATTCTCAAAAGGTTTTCATCGCACTAATAATGGACAGTAATCTGTTTATTTGATGGGATTTACTTAAATAGTAATTTTCCATTCGCCACAGAAATGGCTTAAGTCTTCTCAAGCTTTTATTCAAACGACTGCCATATTCTCGTTAGCATCCCACCTGCTTCTAAAATCTCTTTCCCTTCATCGTTATTCCATCCAAATCTCAGGAGAGAATAATCTTTTTTATTCATCTTTTTAATTGACAAATAAAATTACATACATGCTGTCCAACACGCTGTTTTGATACATGAATAGATATTGTGAAATAAATAAATCAAGCTAATTAATATATGTATTACCTTCACATACTTAACTTTTTTTTTTTTTGCAATACAAACACTTAAAATCTACTCTCTTAGCAATTTTCAAGTTTGCCATACTTGCACCCAAAGATTCCACTGGCTTCCTGCCACCATCCTTCAGCCTAAACCTGTATCATGCCTTCCTGACATTCTTTGATCAGGGCCTGTGAGAGAAATATATTTCTTGCTTCCTGGGCATTCAGAGTCCCACCAGCAGCAACAACCTGAACTTCCTTTGGAAAATTAATCCTTATTACAACTTGAGTGATCTTGGCCTCACCTTCAAAGCCAGGGTGAACCTTCATTGCCTTGGCTCGCTCTAAATGAATCATTTCCCTGCCAAAGTGATTGGTTCTGGCATGGATACATATCCAACAAGAGTTGATGAGATTTCCACTGAGACTTCTGAGAAGTAGATTCTCCCATCTCTTCTGGACTTAAAGCAAGATATATGTAGCCACGGAAGCTGCTGGAGCCCTCTTGAGACCTGGAGGGAGAAACTGCTAGAAAATGGAGTATACACCAAGGAAGAAGAGGAAGGAATGAAGAAACTGAATCTTCACCATATCATTGGAGCCCTGGATCAACCCTCACCTGAAGATTGCCCTCAGCTTCTTTTCAACTAGCCAATAAGGTGTTTTCATTGTTTAAGGCAGTTCAAATTGGGTCTTCTGCATTTTAAAATAATAATAGGCCGCGCGCGGTGGCTCAAGCCTGTAATCCCAGCACTTTGGGAGGCCGAGTCGGGCGGATCACGAGGTCAGGAGATCGAGACCATCCTGGCTAACACAGTGAAACCTCGTCTCTACTAAAAAAAAAATACAAAAAACTAGCCGGGCGAGGTGGTGGGTGCCTTAGTCCCAGCTACTGGGAGGCTGAGGCAGGAGAATGGCGTAAACCCGGGAGGCGGAGCTAACAGTGAGCTGAGATCCGGCCACTGCACTCCAGCCTGGGCGACAGAGCGATACTCTGTCTCAAAAAAATATATAAAAATAAAAATAAATAATAATAATAATAATAAAATCTATAGCTCATGTGGGTTCCAAGCAACCTTTCCATGTATTTCACATTAGTCTTCATAGATGCTTTTCTTTCAGTTTTGCCAAACTAAGGGAGAATACGCAGGTAGCAGAGACAGTGTGGTTTACTCTAAGAACTCATCCAAGTTCCGAGAGTCCTGAGTAGATCATTAATAATTGGACCTGAGTATGTGGGAGAAGGCAGAGGCTAGGTGACCCCAAGGTGAGGGATATGAGTCACTGTGGCACTGAGTTCTAGTAACATTAAGAGAAGAAATGGCTGGGTGCGGTGGCTCCCGCCTGTAATCCCAGCACTTTGGGAGGCCGAGGCAGGTGGATCATGAGGTCAGGAGATCGAGACCATCCTGACCAACATGGGGAAACCCCATCTCTACTAAAAATACAAAAATTAGCTGGGCATGGTGGCGCGTGCCTGTAATCCTAGCTACTCGGGAGGCTGAGGCAGGAGAATCACTTGAACCTGGGAGGTGGAGGTTGTAGTGAGCCAAGATCGCGCCACTGCACTCCAGCCTGGGCAACAGAGCTAGACTCCGTCTCAAAAAAAAAGAAGAAACAAGTTTGGGGAATGGAGATGAGTTTCCATTTGGAAAAACTCGAATTTAAGTAGACTTATCCTTTTGAGCTGCAAGCATTGACCTGTCTGCATCCCCCAGAAAACTGACTGCTTGTTAAGGGCATGGACTATGGGTTCTTAATCTTCAATCATCTCCCACAGGACCCCAATAAATATGTGTTCTAATAATAAATAAAACCAATGAAAGTTAAGTTGCCCAAAAATATTAGAGAAGAGTAAAGTCCCCGTCTCCTCTGTAGGCCTGGTGATTACATCTGTCAAAAGTTTGGAAAAATTCTGAGATGCCTGCTGGAGAGAATGAGTTATGTCAGTAGAGGAGGCAGCATTGAAGCTGTGCTTATAATATTTATTTGGAAGGAGAGGAGTACCCCATCCTGGAGGAAGGGCTTGAGCAAAGGCACACCTTCTCCCTATCTGACTGGGGAACAGCACTTGTAGGGTACAGAATCATACCATTATTTCAGAAAACTGGGGAAGGGCTGGAGTGATACTACCAATCAGAGATCCCACCTCACCTGACAAGCAATGACCCATCAGAGTGGTCAGAGAATCAGAGGCTACACAGAAGGGATTGTGCTTGGAGAAATAGGTCACAGATAATTAAACAAGAAAAGAATTTTTTTTTTTTTCTTTTTGAGACGGAGTTTCACTTTCATGCCCAGGCTGGAGTGCAGTGGCCAGCGATCTCGGCTCAATGCAACCTCTGCCTTCTGGTTTCAAGCACTTGTCCTGGCTCAGTGTCCCGAGTAGCCGGGATCACAGGCGCCCACCACCGTGCCCAGCTAATTTTTGTGTTTTTAGCAGAGGGAGGTTTCACCATGTTGGCCAGGCTGGTCTCGAACTCCTGACCTTGTGATCCACCCGTCTTGGCCTCCCGAAGTGCTGGGATTACAGGCGTGAACCACCACACCTGGCCACAGAGGACTCTCTTTAACGATGCCTGTTCTTGTAGGAGTAAGATGGAATCTCATCGTGGTTTTAATTTGCATTTCCCTGATTATTAGTGATATTGAACATTTTTTGTATGTTTTCTGGCCATTTGTATATCTTCTTGAGAAATGTCTATGGTAGGAATGTAAATTAGTCCAACCTCTATGGAAAGCAGTATGGAGGTTCCTTAAATAACTGAAAGTAGGTTTACCATTCAATCCAGAAATCCCACTACTGGGTATCTCTACCCAAAGGAAAAGAAGTCATATATTAAAAGGACACATGCACGCATATGTCTATTGCAGCACAATTCACGGTTGCAAAGATATGAAACCAACCTAAGTGCCCATTGGCCAATGAGTGGATAAAGAAAATATGGCATATATACATCATAGAATACTACTCAGCCCTAAAAAGGAATGAAATAATGTGTTTTGCAGTAACTTGGGTGGAGCTGGAGGCCATTATTCTAAGTGAAGAAACTCAGGAATGGAAAACCAAATACCATATGTTCTCACTTATAAGTGGGAGCTAAGTTGTGAGGATGCAAAGGCATACAGAGTGATCTAATGGACTTTGGAGACTCAGAAGGAAGAAGGTGGGAGAGGGGCGTGGGATGAAAAAACTACACAGTGGATAGAACGAGCACTGCTCGGATGATGAGTGCACTAAAATCTCAGAATTCACCACTATATAATTCATCCACGTAAAGAAAAAACACCTGGGGCCTAAAAGCTATCAAAAAAAGATATATATATATATGTGTGTGTGTGTTAAAATATGTATTTTATATATTATATATATGTTAAAATATGTTTTAAAAAGAGGATTCTGAACAACAACTTTCTACCTCCTTCAGCTGACTCAGGAGACCATTAAGTGTGTCTCTTTTGAAATCAAAGGACAGGGAAATAAGACAGATAGTGCTGATGCTAGGGGCTTCTTTTTTCTGATAACATACAAGATGGAGTGAAGGAAGAAGTGACTTTGACCCATTCTGATAAACGAATCCAGAAGTCAATTGCATTGGTTTGTTGTCCTAACGCTAAAGAAATTTTCCAGGGGGAAAGCTATAAAGAAAATATCTATTTAAAGAGGAAAAGTCTAACACCCATAATTGTTCCAAATTTAAGAAAAAAAATCTTCAAAAGGAAAGCATTACTTCTAAGCTACGTGTTCCATATGCATTTTAGAAAGAAAATATGGGACAACATAAAGCAGCTTGCTGTCAGCTATTCGGGATTTGCATGAGAATGATCAAAAAGGCCCTCTTCCCTCTCTCTGAGATGTATAAAGTCTTATCAGTCTCTTCTCAAAAGACTCTCTGAGTAGGCAGTTATTCCTCTATCAAAACTGTTTACACTTGCAGGCAATATAACTCTCATGGCTGGTTTTATGAATTTCTTAGCTGTCTGAAAGGAAGTAGTTTGAAACATTAGAAAACCCATTCAAATCTTATTTCGCTGGCAGCAGGTAACTTGGAAATGATTTTGTGCTCCTTCCCCTTTTCTAATTCTTTGAAGAGTGATGATACTGATGGGCTTCATTACTTCCACGGGGAAACAGATCTGGAGACCTATGAAGGCAAAGGTACTCGCCCATCATCATGATGCAATTTACACCGTCTAAGTTTTTGGTGGCCAGATGAGATTTATGCAAAAGAATACTGAGATAATTGTGGCCTTGAAATTCTGGGAGATTGCTCATATTTTTGCATTTTAATAGGAACACTGAAAGGGAGAGCTAAAGTGGGGAGGAACAGTAGATAAGGCATGGGATAGGGTGGCATGAAATCCAGACGTGAATTCAAGTTTGACTTAGCTAAATAATGTAAACTTTCTAAGCATCTGTGTACTTTCACTCTAAAATAGGATAGCTATATCCATTTCAAAGAGGTGTTCTGGAGATGAAACAAGATAATGTATCCATATGTAATATATATACATAATATATAAGATAATGTATGTATTATATATATGTAAGATAATATATATCTATCAGACGTTTTCCATATATGTCACACAATAATGGTTCAGTGAATTGATGGTGGTGGTGGTGGCAGTGGTATTATTATTCTTACTATACTTTAAGTATCCAGTGAAAGACAACATTGAAGTGAGATAGTCAATTCTGAATTATCCATGATGATGGCAAAGGGTTAGAGTAGGAATTAATGTCACAGATAAGTAACATTATTGAAACATTATTGCAAACCAACATTATTTAATGTGGGATATAATTATTGTTTTGTTATTTAATGTATACTCATTTTCAAATATGTTTTAACATATAAAAAGCTGTTCATTTTTAAGTATACAACTTGATATATACAAAGTACACAAAGTGCTATATCACTTTGTTGATAAGTATATACCCGTAAAACTATCACATCACAAACATATCCATCACCTCCCAAAATTTCCTCCTGTCTTCTTTATTATTATTACTTTTGGTGGTAAGAACACAACATAACACCTACTCTTTTAGCAAATTTTAAGTATGCAATACAGTATCACTAGCTGTAGATTTTATGGTGTATGGTAACTCACCAGAACTTACTTTGTATAAATAAAACCTTGTAGGCGTTAACCACTCCCTCGCCAACTACCCCTCACCCCAACTTCTAGCAACCACCATTCTACTTTCTGCTTCAGGGTTTGGTTATTTTAAATTTCACATGTAAGTGAGATCTTACAGTATTTGTTGTTCACTGGGCACAATGCCCTCCAGATCCATTCATGTTGTCACCAACGGCAGGATTTTATTCCTTTTTAAAGATAGATAATATTGCATTGTAGGTATGCACCATGTTTTTTTAATTCACTCATCCATCAGTGGATATTTTGGTTGTTTCTTTTTCCTGGCTATTGTGAATAGTGCTACAATGAACACGGGAATGCAGATATCTCTTCAAGATCCTGATTGCAATTTCCTTCTATATATACCTAGAAGTGGGGTTGCTGGATTATATGGTAGTTCTATATTTAATGTTTTGAGGAATATACATAGTGGTTTTCGTAATAGCTGGACCAATTTAAATTCCCACCAAGAGTATACAAGTGTTTTATTTTCTCTACATTCTCACCAACATTTATTATTATTTTTTAACAGCTATCCTAACAGGTATGAGGTGATATCCTATTGTGGTTTTGATTTGCATTTCCCTGATGAGCACATTTCTATAGACCTGCTGGCCATTTGTATGTTTTCTTTGGAGGGATGGCTGTTCAGAACCTTTGACCATTTTTCAAATCAGGTTATTTGCTTTTTTTGCTATTGACTTGTATGGTGTTCTTTATATATTTTGGATATTAACCAAATATACTTTCAAATATTTAAATGACAATTGTATAAAGTGGGAAATGAAAGTATCTTAGAATTGTATAACTTCTTGCTCTATGATATGGTGATTATACTCTCAAATTTATTTTTGTATATCTATAAAATATGTTTTAGAACAAAATAATAGCTTTTGACTCGACATTAAGGCTTGGTCTTGATGAGATAATGGATCATTTTATCTCTAGGGCCTTATCTTTGAGGTAGAGTTCACTGGGAACTTTAAAATTTTGGTTCAGTTTATGAGCCAATAGCAAATTAGGCTTTCAGATGAACAGAGGGGACGTGAGTTTTCTATTAGCAAATAGTCTTGTTGAACTTAGTATTTCTTGTTGAACTTCACAAAGTAGTGACTTTTGTCAAAGGATAATTTCAAAGAGTTAAAACCAGGATTTTCATATAAACATAAAATAAAGACATACAAAGATTCCTTTGTACACCTCATTCAATTTAGAATTCAAGAAACAGAAATTTAAATAGTCACTCAATGAAATGTGAAAATTAATTTGTTAGTAGATACAAACCTGTTTAATGTTAAAGATGACAAAACAGTCACCTTTGGCGTTTAGAGTTCTGATCAAACAAAACTAAAACTTAGCACACAAAATTATATTATCAATGTTCCCATCAAACAATAAAGAACAAAATTAAACATAGGTGCATTGTCTTAAATAAATAATCCTTGGATGAGACCTCTTAACAATGAACTCATTTGACTTTGAAAATGCAGGATCTCATCTTTTGCTTTATTTCTAAATTTTGTATGTTTATTTTTCTTAATACTTTTTTCACCTGTTCTTGCTTGTTATGATCATGGTCCCTATTATCTTTTGACTGACAAAATACTCTCTTTTGATGTGTCTTTTATTTTTTTCATGTCTTTCATAATAGAAAAAAATACGTTTTATAAAGAAATGATGTCGAATTTTGTTCACTTGTTCTTTTTATTTTATAGATAGGTAAAATGGAAATGGAGTCCATTTTATCTCCTATTTAGAGCTGATTCCACCAAAACTAAAGATTAACTTTTAAACTTTTATCTTATTACTACTTTTTGCATATTTCTCTAAATTTTAAGCTTAGAATAAATTCCTCTTGCTGGGTACGGTGGCTTACGCCTGTAACCCCAGCACTTTGGGAGGCCAAGGGTAGTGGATCACCTGAGGTCAGGAGTTCAAGACCAGCCTGGTCAACATGGTGAAACCCTGTCTCTACTTAGAAATACAAAAAATTAGCCAGGTGTGGTGGTGGGCACCTGTAATCCCAGCTACTCAGAAGACTGAGGCAGGAGAATCACTTGAACCCAGGAGGTGGAGGTTGCAGTGAGCCAAGATCACGGCACTGCACTCCACAAAATAAGACTCTGTTTCAAAAAATAAATAAATACATTTCCCTCATGCCCCATCCCACCACAAGACCATATAAAATGTCTCTCTTTTATGCCCCACTGCACTTGTAATTCTAAGATGATATACTTCCTAGCCACCTTCCACCACCCTCACGCCCTTGCATTAACTTAGAATCCTTAAGGGCAAAAATTGTCTTTGTTGCCTGCTCCTCATGGCCTGATTTATATTAGGCACTTAATAAGTAACCCTTGGCCGGGCGCGGTGGCTCAAGCCTGTAATCCCAGCAGTTTGGGAGGCCGAGAC
>NW_012115688.1:984993-989337 GCF_000951035.1 Colobus angolensis palliatus | reverse complement strand
AAAAAAAAAAAAAAAAAAAAAAGCCCTCCTAATTTCTTAGAAAAGAACTGAATGAGAAAGAGTTCCTTATCATAAAGCAATTTTGTGGTGCAACTAAGGCTAATTCTTGACACTCAAACTAGTAGATGAGACATTAGATGCTGCAGTGACAAGTTGGTATGTATTGCCCAACCAGTGTCACACAATGTTCCCATCTGTCTTTGTTCCAAAATACATGGCAGACGGGAACAAGCACAAGTAGACCAGAGTTAGATAATTCTTGCTGCATAATGCACGCACATGAGGCAATCAGAAACGAAGGATTACTAGGCGACTTAGAAGTATTACATAAAGGCCGGGGGCCGTGGCTCACGCCTGTAATCCCAGCACTTTGGGAGGCTGAGGCAGGCAGATCTCAAGGTCAGGAGTTCAAGACCAGCCTGGCCAATATGGTGAAACCCCACCTCTACTAAAAATACAAAAATTAAGCGGACGTGGTGGCATGTGCCTGTGGTCCCAGCTGCTCGGGAGGCTGAGGCAAAGGAGTCGCTTGAACCCGGGAGTTGGAGGTTGCGGTGAGCCGAGAGTGTGCCATTGCACTCCAGTCTGGACGACAGAGCAAGACTCTGTCTCAGGAAAAAAAAAAAAAAAAAGAAGTATTACATAAAATACTTTGCAATACCACACTACCATAATGAGAACTGAAAGAAGCGAATGTGTTGGAGAAACAAGAAGCCAAGCCTTCCCCTACTGTTGTTAGTATCACTGGGGGACAACATAATAAATGCTCAATGAATGTCGGCTCATTCCACTCCCCTCTCGCCTGCTGCCCAGGCTGGATCACCATCTGCGAGGTCTTACACGTATACTGAGAGTTACCAAGTAAGGAGGAGTATGGTGAGTTGGGGCAATTGGAAGGGGGGTTTCCTCTTTCTTTTCTGTAGGAATTGTCCAATGCCATGCTAGTTAACAATCAGCACTCCCAAGCATGGAAGTGGACAGCCTTCGATTTTACCATTTGCCAATTTCGATGGTGTAAATACTTTCATCGTCTCATTGCCAATCTCAAGCTACTAACCTGAGTTTGTTGAAATATACCTTTAAATATATTAGATATCTCAGATATTTCAGCTTCTCCCTTCAGTAACTTCTAAAAATAAACAGAAAATTACTTGGTATTTAGAAGACGTAAACAACACAATCAACATGATCAACAGCAGGATAACAATTATTTTCCTTTGCAAATGAAACATTCTCCAATAGGGATGATATTTTATGACGTAAATCTCAAATATATAAAAGGATTCAAATAGTACAGACTGTGTTCTCTAATCACAGAGAATTAAACCTATAACTGAAATTATTTGAAAATGTTTGGAAATTTACAAATTAAACAGCACACTTCTGCATAACCCACAGAAAACAAATAAGAAATCACAGAGGGAATTAGAATATATTTTGTGCTGAATAAAAAACCACAACATTTCACAATTTGTGGAATAGGACTTAAAAGAGTGTTGAGTATAATTTATAGCTTTAAATGCTTCAACTAGAAAAAATAAAAAGATCTCATATCAGCAACCCTAAGATTGTCACATTAAGATGCTGGCCACATGTTAGACTACAAAATAAGCTTCAGAAATTTTTGAAAAATCAAAATTATATAAAATATCTGATCAGACCACATGGGAATAAAACTAGAAACCAATAACAAAAGGAACTTTGGAAACCTTACGAATACATGGAAGTTAATGCTCCTAAGTAAACATCAGGCCAGTGAAGCAATTGGGAAAGAAACTTTAAAATTTCTTGAAACAAATGAAAATGAAAACACAACATATCAAAACCTATGGAATACAACAAAAGCAGTGCCAAGAGGGAAACTTATAGCAATAAACATACACATCAAAAAAGAAAGATTGTGGTCAGGCGCAGTGCTCACACTTGTAATCCCAGGACTTTAGGAGGCCGAGGTGGGTGAATCACCTGAGGTCAGCAGCATGAGACCAGCCTGGCCAACACAGTGAAGCCCCGTCTCTACTAAAAATATAAAAAATTAGCTGGGCCTGGTAGCAGTCACCTGTAAACCCAACTACTCGAGAGGCTGAGGCAGGAGAATTACTTGAACTCAGGAGGCAGAGGTTGCAGCGAGTGGAGATCGCACTGTTGCACTCCAGCCAGGGTGACAAGAGAAAAACTCCGTCTCAAAAAAAAAAAAAAAAAAAAGTAGAAAGATTTCAAATAAACATCTAATGATACACCTTAAAAAACTAGAAATGCAAGAACAAACAAAACCCAAAATTAGTAGAAGGAAAGAAATAATAAAGATCAGAGTAGAACTAAATGAAATAAAGACTAAAAAACAATACAAAGGATTGATGGAACAAGAAATTGATTTCTTAAAAAAGATAAGCTCAATGAACTGCTAGCTAGACTAACCAAGCAAAAAAGAGAGAAGACCCGAATAAATAAGAAACAAAAAAGGATACTTAAGAGACTTACAACTTTATATAACCACAGTCACATCAAAAGTGTCATTAGACACTATATACAATGATACATTAACAAACTAGAAAAGCTTAAAGGAAATATATAAACTCCTGGACGCTTACAACCTACCAAGATGGAGTCAGGAAGAAATAGAAAACCTGAGCAGACAAATAACGAGTAACAAAACTGAATCAATGGTTAAAAGTTTCCCAATAAGGAAAGCCCCAGGACCAGGTGGTTTTACTGCTGAATTCTACCAAAGTTACAAAGAAGAACTTGAAGGGGTGGCCTGTCCCTCTACATTTGTGGGTATTTCTTGTCAGGTGGGATGAGACTGAGAAAAGAGATAAGACATAGAGACAAAGTATAGCGAAAGAACAGTGGGCACAGGAGACCGGCGCTCAGCATACGGAGGACCTGCACCAGCACGTCTCTGAGTTCCCTCAGTATTTACTGATTACTATTTTCACTCTCTCAGCAAGGGGAATGCAGCAGGAGAACAGGGTGATAGTGGGCAGAAGGTCAGCAAAATCCATGTGAGCAAAGGAATCTGTCACAAATAAGTTCAAGGGAAGCTACTATGCTTGAATGTGCACATAGGCCAGATTTATGCTTCTCTCCACCCAAACATCTCAGTGTAGTAAAGAATAACAGAGCAGCTTTGCCACCAGCATAGGTCACCTCCCGCCACAGGGTGGTTTTTCTCCTATCTCAGAATAGAATAAATGTACAATCAGGTTTTATACAAAGACATTCAGTTCCCAGGGGCAGGCAGGAGACAGAGGCCTTCTTCTTATCTCAACTGCAAGAGGCCTTTCTCTTTTCCTAATCCTCCTCAGCACAGACCCTTCACGGGTGTCGGGCTGGGGGATGGTCGGGTCTTTCCCATCCCACGAGGCCGTATTTCAGGCTATCTCAGTGGGGAGAAACCTTGAATAATACCCGACTTTCCTGGGCAGAGGTCCCTGCGGCTTTCCACAGTGCATTGTGCCCCTGGTTTATCGAGAATGGAGAATGGCGATGACTTTTACCAAGCACATTGCCTGTAAACATTTTGTTAACAAGGCACATCCTATACAGCCCTAGATCTCTTAAACCTTGATTCCATACAACACATGTTTCTGTGAGCTCAAGGCTGGGGCAAAAGTTACAGATTAACAGCATCTCAAGGCAAAACAACTGTTCAGGGTACAGATCGAAATGGAGTTTCTTATGCCTTCTTTTCTACATAGACACAGTAACAGTCTGATCTTTCTTTTCCCTATGAGAACTAACACCAGTTCTCCAAATATTCCAAAAAATTGAAGAGCAAAAAGTTCTTCTTAATGCATTCTATGAGGCCAGCACTACCCTAATACCAAATCCAGACCAGGACACAGCTAAAAAAAAAAAAAAAAGAAAACTACAAGCCACTGTCCCTGATGAACAGAGACACAAGTATCCTCAATGAAATACCAGCAAACTGAACCCAACAACATATCACAAAGATAATATACCATGATCAAGTGGAGCTTATCCCAGGAATGAAAGGAGTTCAACATATGCAAATCAGTAAGTGTGATACATCATATCAACAGAATGAAGAACAAAAACATTATGATTATCTCAATAGACGCAGAAAAAGCATTTGATAAAATATGACATCTCTTCATGATAAAAACTCTCAACAAATTAGGCACAGAAGGAACACACCTTAACATAATAAAGATCATGTATGACAAACCCACAGATGATATCATACTGAATGGGAAAAAAACTATTAGGCTTTCCTCTAAGAACTGGAACAAGACAAGGTTGCCTGCTTTCACCACTTTTATTCAAGATAGTACTGGAAGCCCTAGCCAGAGCAAGCAGGCACTAGAACAAGGCAAGGTT
>NW_012115688.1:933855-984154 GCF_000951035.1 Colobus angolensis palliatus | reverse complement strand
TTTTTTTTGAGACAGGATCTCACTCTAGTTGCCCAGGCTGGAGTGCAGTGGCATGATCTCAGCTCACTGAAGCCTCAGCATCTGGGCTCAGGTGATTCTCCACCTCAGCCTCCTGAGTAGATGGGACTAAAAGCATGTACCACCACACCTGGCTAATTTTTTGTATTTTTAGCAAAGATGGGGTTTCACTATGTTGCCCAGGCTGGTCTCAAACTCCTGGACTCAAGCAATCTGCCCACCTTGGCCTCCACAAGTGTTGGGATTACAGGCATGAGCCACCACACCCGACCACAATCTATATTTTCAATGAAATTCCTATCAAAATTCCAATGACATTCTTCACAGAAATAGAAAAATAATCCTAAAATTTATACGCAACCACTAAAGACACCTAATATCCAAAGCAATGCTGAACACAAAGGAAAAAGCTTAAGGCATCGCACTAGCTGAGTTCAAAATATATTACATGATTATACTAACAAAAATAGCATCACACTGGTATTAAAAACAGACACACTGACCAATGTAACAGAATAGAGAATCCAGAAAAAAAAAAATCCATGTGTTTACAGCCAACTGATTTTCAACAAAGCCACCAAGAACATACATTGGGAAAATAATACCTTCTTCAATAAATGGTGCTGGGAAAATTGGATATCTATTTGCAGAGGAATGAAATTAGAACTCTATTGGCCGGGCATGGTGGCTCACACCTATAATTTCAGCACTGGGAGGCTGAGGTGGGTGGATCATGAGTTCAGGAGTTCAAGACCAGCCTGGGCAAGATGGTGAAACCCTGTCTCTACTAAAAATACAAAAATTAGCCAGGCACCTATAATCCCAGCTACTCTGGAGGCTGAGGCAGAGAATTGCTTGAACTCAGGAGGCAAAGGTTGCAGTGAGCTGAGATTGCATCACTGCACTCCAGCCTGGACAACAGAATGAGACTCTGTCTCAAAAAAAGAAAAAGAAAAGAAAAAGAGATTAGTACCTTATTTCTCACAATACACAAAGATCAATTCAAAATTTATTAGAGAGTCAAACATAAGACCCAAAACTACGAAATGACTAGAAGAAAACATAGAGGAAATACTTCAGGACGTTGTTCTAGGCAAAGTTTTTATGGCTAATACCTTAAAAGCACAGGCAACAAAAGCAAAAATAGACAAATGTGACTTTATTAAACTGAAAACGAAGCAGCAGAGTGAAGAGACACTCTGTAGAATGGGAGAAAATATTTGCAAACTTTTCATCTGACAAGGGACTAATATCCAGAATATACAAGGAATTCAAACAACTTAGAAAAAACAACAACGGTGATGATCTCATTCAAAAAGTGAGCAAAGGATCTGAATCGACATCTCTCAAAAGATTTACAAATGGTCAACAGGTATATGAAAAAATGCTCAGTGTCACCGGTTATCAGGGAAAGGCAATTCAAGAACATGATGAGCTATCATCTCACCACAGTTAGACTGGCTGTTATTAAGACAAAATCAACAAACACTGACAAGGATGCAAAGAAAAGGGAACCCTTATATACTGTTGGTGGGAATGGAAATTAGTGCAACCATTATTTAAAAAAAAAAAAAAACAGTATGGTGATTTCTTTAAAAAGTAAAAATAGAACTATCATAAAATCCAGCAATCCCATTACTGGATATTTATCTAAAGGAAAGGAAATCAGTATTGCAAAAAGATACTTACAGCAGGGCACGGTGGGTCATGCCTGTAATCCCAGCACTTTGGGAGGTTAAGGTGAGTGGATCACCTGAGGCCTGGAGTCTGAGACCAGCCTGGGCAACATGGCGAAACCCCGTCTCAACTAAAAATACAAAAATTAGCCAGGCATGGTGGTACATGCCTGTAGTCCCAGCCACTCAGGAGGCTGAGGCAGGAGAATTGCTTGAACTCGGGAGGTGGAGTTTGCAGTGAGCCGAGATCATGCCATCGCACTCCAGCCTGGGCAATAAGAGTGAAACTCTGTCTCAAAATAAAATAAAATAAAATAAAATAAAATAAAATAAAAATGCTTGCACCTCCAAGTTTATTGCAGCGCTATTCACAATAGCCAAGACACAGATTCAACCTAAGTATTCATCAGTGAATAACTGGATAAAGCAAATGTGGTATATATATACACAATGGAATACTGTTTCTTCATTTAAAGAATAAAATCCTGTCCTTTGCAGCAGCACGAATAAATCTGGATGTTACTATGTTTAGTGAAATAGGAAGACAAAAACAAATATCACATGTTCTCACTAATATATGGAGCTAAAAATGTTGATCTTATGGAGGTAGAGAGTAGAATGATGGTTACCAGAGGATGGGAAGGGGGGGCGGTGATGAAGAGAAGTTGGTTAATGTATAAAAACAAACAGTTAGGTAGAAGGAATACATTGTAGTGTTCAATAACGCAGTAGGGTGACTCTAGCTAACAATAATTTATTGTAGGTTTCAAAATAGCTATAAGAGAAAATTTGAAATGTTCCCAACATGAAGAAATGATCAATGTTTGGGGTGATGGATATCCTAAATACCCTGATTTGATAATTACCTATTGTATGCATGTATCAAAATATCATATGTACCTCATAAATATGTACAATTATTATGTATCCATAAAATAAATATAATGGGGCAATAGGAGAGATTCTCATAGTGAGGGAATTACATTATGTGCTAATTATATCACTGTCAATATCCTGGTTGGGATACTATACTGTAGTTTTGCACGATCTCACAGTTGTGATAAACTGGGTAAGGGATACACAGTATTTCTTTATGTTATTTCTAAAATTGCATGTGAATATACAATTATCTCAAAATGAAAATATAATTAAAAAATAGAAGTAGAACACGCGTGGTGGTCACGGCTATAATCCCAGCACTTTAGGAGACCGAGGTGGGTGGATCATGAGTTCAGGAGTTCAAGACCAGTCTGGCCAACATGGTGAAACCCCGTTCTCTACTAAAAATACAAAAATTAGCTGGGCGTGGTGGCGGGTGCCTATAGTCCCAGCTATTCGGGAGGCTGAGGCAGGAGAATCACTTGAATCTGGGAGGCGGACTTTGCAGTGAGCTGAGATTATGCCACTGCACTCCAGCCTGGGTGATAGAGTGAGACTCCATCTCAAAAAAAGGAAAATAAAATAAAAATAAATAATAAAGTAATCAGCTACTGATTCATGCAAGAGCATAGATAAAACTGAAGTGCGTTTCCCTAAGTGAAAAAAACAGACCCCAAATTTTACATGTTGTGTTATTACATTCACATTCATAAAACATAAAAAGGGAACACCTATGGGCTTTTCTTACAAGGATAGAAAACACATCAGTGATTGCAAGGACTTGTGGGAGGTGGGAGGGAACGACTAAAGGAGGACTACATGGGGGAGTTTTTAAGGTGCTGGAACTGTTGTGTATGGTACTGAGGTGGTAGACACATGATGCTGCATTTGTCAGAACTATAAAATGCATATACAGCACGCAGCATTAAACTTCACTGATTGTAATACAAATAGGTAGGAAACAGATAGCAAGATCAATGTCTGGGGATAACAGGGTGAAATGCAGTGCAGCCTGTGGCAAAAGAACCCAGTTGTTTTTACAAATGTGTGATATAACCTCTCCGAAGAGAATAATGAAAAACAAAGCGAAACTAAATAACTTTAGAAAACATTGTTTTGACCGAATATTATAAATTTGAAGACAAAAAGAACTGCACAAAACTCTAGTGAATTTGTTTCTTACAGGGATAGAGATTAGCAACGCTAAACCATTTACCAGGAGTGATAAGAAAAATAATGGCTCCCCAAAGATGTCCACATCTCAATTCCTGGAAGGAGGCTGTGAATGTGTTACCTTAAGTGGCAAAAACAGCTTTGCAGAGGTGGTTAATGGGTCTTGAGATGGGGAGATGATACCTGATTATCATTGGCCTCAAAGTAATCACAGGTGTTATTGGAAATGAAGGAGAAAGGCTGAAGACTCAGAGGGGCTGGGGGCGATGGCATACACCTATAATCCCAGCACTTTGGGAGGCTGAGATGGGTAGATCACTTGAGGCCAGAAGTTCGAGACCAGCCTGGCCAACATGGTGAAGCCCCATTGCTACTAAAATTACAAAAATTAGCCAGGCATGGTGGCACATGCCTGTAGTCCCAGCTACTTGGAAGGCTGAGGCAGGAGAATCGCTGGAACCCAGCAAGCGGAAGTTGCAGTGAGCTAAGATCGTACCACTGCACTCCAGCCTGGGCAACAGAGTGAGACTCTGTCTCAAAACAACAACGAAAACAAACAAAACAAAACAAAACAAAAACAGAGAGAGAGAGAGAGGAGATTGGATGATGGAAGCAGGAGTCAGAGTGATGCAACTGTTGGCTCTCATAAGAGAGGCAGGTACCATGATCAAAAAAATGAGGCAGCTTCCAGAAGCTAGAAAAGGCCAAGAAATGAGATCTCCCCCCAAGCCTCCCAGAAGGAACACAGCCCTGCGTACACCTGACTTTCAGCCCAGGGAGACCCTTTTTGGACTTCTTACCCCCAGAAGTATGAGATAATAAATCTGTGTTGTTTTAAGCTACAACTTTGTGATAATTTATTATAGCTGAAGTAGAAAACTAATATATATTTTGGTAACAGGCAGGGGGGTGCAGTTGTAGCAAATACCTAAAAATATAGAAGTGATTGTAGAATTGAGCAGTGATCACAGGGTGGAAAAAAATTTAAGGAGCATTATTTTTTAAAATATTAGGTCGCCTTGAAAAGGCTGTTTATTAGAAATATGGATGCTCTTGACTCTGCTAGACAGAACTCAGAAGGAAGTAAAGAGAATAGCAGAGAAAACATATCCCCTTAGAGAATACCTAAATCATCATAAAAAGGCTGTTCAGTAAATATATGGATGTTAAAGATATTGCTGGTGAGGACTCAGAAAAAAATGAAGACCATGCTATTGGAAACTGTAAGAAAATGAATCCTTGTTATTTAATAGCAGAAAGCTTAGTGGAATTGTGCCCTGCAGTTATGCAGAAAGCGCAGCTTGTAAACAACGAACTTGGATATTTATCTCAGGAGATTTCCAAGCAAAGTGTCAAAAGTATAGCCTGGTTTCTTTTGCAACTAGCAGTAAAATGAGAAAGTTTAAAAAAAAAAATGGATTAAAAGAAGAATTGTTAAGAATAAAGAAACCAGGACCTGAGTCTATGGAAAATTCTCAGGCTATCTAGTTTGTGAAAGATGCTAACATTAGGATATTGATGATCAGGAAAGTGTGCTTGAAGAGAAAACCAAGAGTATGACTAAATAATCTTTTCCTAGTGCCTCAACAGGACAAAAGTCCAGAGTATTCAGTCATATGTAGGTTTCTTTGAAGGAACTGAGCATGTGACTCATGGATCCTGTCAGCCACATCAGCAAAAGCCAGGAATAGAGATGAAATTGCATAGGAAAAATATGCAGAGGCATCTCTTGTCTAATGGAATGAACCCTGTGATATATGTGGCAGACCCACAAAGTTCTTGAGAATTCTATTCCAACAGCAATAGGAAATGAATACACTGGGTTTGAAGAAATAGGTATCCAAAATGTAGGTAACAGGAAAAGATTTATCACTGTCATAAAATGACATTATACATAACCAAGAAGGGAGGCTTTAGATATACCAAGCAAACTTCTTTCCTAATCAACCTTGTTTTTTTCTTTCCACCATCAGATGGATATGTTATAAATGTAGTAAAGGCCTTGATACAATGATATGAGGTTCTGGGCTACTTGCTCACACAATTTTTAAGATGTAAACATACCCTGGTGTTGTAGAGTCCTCTCACCCCTGAACCAATCCTATTCTGTATTCTGTGGGTTCCAAGTATAGATATTAGCTCAGGTGTGTTACGGCCTCTGAATCTTCATCAAGCAAAGGGAAACACTAGCCCTTAATGAGGAGGAGTGGACTAATTGGATTCATTCATAATGTCGCTAGGATTCCGGGCTTTTGAAACTTTTTAGTACCTCAGCCCAGATATATCTGAGGCCCAGGGCCGTGAACTCTAGAGCCCAGAGGTTACAGCAGCTTCATGTCCCCTGGGGCATGGAACCTGGGTCTTTCCTCTTATTCATACTGGTCTAGTGTCAGGATATGGCAAGATTCATCTATGTGTTTGATCTTATTTCTGCTATTGCCACTGTGCCTGTCTTTGATTCCATATTCCCTTCAGTTGTACCTCTTTTCCAATACCACTGGGTGAGGGAAGACCCTGAGAAACTTAGAAACAGCATTTATATGTATGATTTTGGCACTTAGTTATTATTTATTTAGGATGTGTGCAACTTAGTATATTTTATTCCATT
This sequence comes from Colobus angolensis palliatus, assembly GCF_000951035.1. NCBI lineage: Eukaryota > Metazoa > Chordata > Mammalia > Primates > Cercopithecidae > Colobus > Colobus angolensis. The sequence continues at coordinate 977,800 of NW_012115688.1, read as the reverse complement.
CTTTTCTACAATTTCATAGGTGGGAATGTTCTCAGTAGATCATATTTGATGTTCAGACAAGAGGAGCATTAATGGTTCAGTAAGGAAATAATGCTCTGTTGATCTGATTAAAGCATAAATTGCTCTTGACCTCAGATTACCATAGGCTTCGACTTACTCCAAAATGTATATTATCATAGTCCTAATTTCATCAAACTGAAGACCACATGAGATGCTAACAGAGGTAAAACATGATCTTAACCCACTTGACAAAGCTATAAACAGAATGGCTTTCAGGAAAACTTGAATGGAGTTTCAGTCCTTTCACAATACTCCACGTCCCCCTGCATTTCCAATACAAGTGGCTATGTTTCTTCTTTTCTCTTTGGTGCTTTTCCTTCCCCATGCTTAGATTAACCCAGAGCAACTCTTAAATATGCCCTTAAATATGCATTTTGTCTTTTCCACGTTCTCCTTCAATGAACCTTGTCCCTGTTTTACCTTTGTTGTGAATCCCAAACTATGGCTCAATATAGACCCACACAATAATTCTACATGAGAAGTTACGACTTCCAAGTCCCTGCATGGAACTGTTAGGAATCTGAGACTTGGAAGGAAATGCATCTTTCCAAAATAAAACAGCTCAAATGCAGAGAAAATGAGCCTCGGGTGATACTGCGGGCTTCAAGTTCACAGTGTTGTTGGTAGCGAGGACTCATTTCTCTTGAATTTGTGGTCCAAGGTTTGGGATGAGGTTTCTCTGAGGGTTCTCATTTCCTAACCATTCACTAAATGAAGGAATTTTTTTCTTTCTGGGTATCTTGCTAGTCTCAGTAGACTTTTTTCATAAATTTTTGGTCAATACTGAGCACTGCATTGTGTAGGGTGGAACAGGGTAGATCTCTTCAGTCTGGCCCTTACTAACCAAACACAATAGTTGCTTTCTATTACATTTAAGATGAAGATAAAAATTCTTATGATGATACTTGAGGATTTTCTAAGTTTTTCAATTAAGAAAAACTCTACAGAGAACTGTGTGTGTGTCATGAGGACACTGTACTCTCAACTTGTACAAATCACAGTATTCCTCTCACCTGAACCCCAATCAAGAAGAAAAATACAGGAGAAATAAATGTTGATAGAAGTGAAATCTGTGAACATTATGATTTATTTCAAAATGACTGTTCACAGAGGGTAGACAGGTGCTTGCCTTGGTACGCTGTATTCCTTGAATACAGGGTAGTAACAATTTTACCCACACATTGAGAATCTGAGTAAGCTGTGACCAGTATCTGTATGGAAGTCCCTCTGGAGGGTGAGGAAAACAGAAAAACAAACTTAGCACATCTTTATCCTGTGGCCTTACTCACGGAGGCAATACAGGAAAAATGGAGCAGAAGATGAGAGAAGAAGAGAGTCCTGGGATCAGAGAGGAGCATGGAGCAGAAGGAGGAAACAAAAAAGATTAAAGATGGAACAAACAATGGCCAGGAGCAGCAGATATCGCTGACAGAGAAAAGAGGAGAGAGAGGAGGCTGACGGAATATAAAGAAAGAGCAAACGCAGAGAGAAAATAGGGAAAGGGGGACAGAGAAAAAACGGGGGAAAGGAAGAGGGAAAAGTAGCAGGATGTGGGAAGAAAGAATAAGCAACAGACCCTGGAATGAAAGAACAGCTGGTGGGCCACTCATAGCAGAATTGCCATCTGTCCTGGGGATATCGAGGGTCCTTCTTTCCCCTCCTAGTTATGCTATTTTGAATATTTCACTCTACACCTATTCCACTTTGATCTATTGATCTTCAAAGCTGCTCATGAAGACAGAAGTCATACTTTGATGGTCAGCACACTCTGTCCACTCTGTGGTTTATGTGATCCGGCTCCAGAACCTTGGGACAAACAGAATCAGCCATGGATGGGCAGTCATGGAAGGACAATGTTCTGAGTTACTCAGGGGAGACAATGGGTGTGTTTCTGGTCTGTCAACCAAAATTGAGGGTTCCATACAGGGTCAGAAAAGGCAAAGGTCCAGGAGTGTGTGAGCTTATCCTAAATGAGGTATTTTGACTGAAAAATACTCACTATGAATATTACCATAACAGTTTTCCTCAACAGCTGTGTGGATAAATTCAGATTATCTCCTTAGGGGCCAGATTACCTGTGAAGGAAACAGGAAATGATATATAGCACTCAGGAATATTTGTGGGGTTTGGGACCAATAGTCTTGGTATTTGACCAGAACCTGTTAAACTCTGAACACGCTCCACACTTTCTCATAGCAGGGTAAAGAGTCTTCTGTTTTGGCAGGGAGATATGTATGGGAGGAGTTGATAGCTTTACCCTGGTAATGTGATCTCATACAGCTGCATTTTCCTGCTGACTTGAACAGCCCCGGAATAAAGAAATACTGCTGCAGAGGGTGGAAAGAATCTACCTGGGATCCCTCATAGTTAGGCATTCAAGATGCCACTTACATGCCTTCAGCCAAGTCTCAGAACAATAAAATATGCAGCCCCCCTGCACCTCCTCCTTGGATCTTCCTTAACCACCAGAAGTAGAATTTTCACCTCTTCATAATTACACCATATTTGCAAGACATCGTGGTGAAGGGCTCTACATTCTCACCAAACTCACCACCTTCCAGGTAAACAATCTGGTGTGGTGTGACAGTGCATAAGTAAGAGCAGGTCTGCCTAGAGACAGTGCTGAGAGGCAGGAGGATAGAGGCCACCAGGAAGGTGGGAGCCCGGTGGAAGCCGGGGAACAAGAGAGGATTTCGGAAAATACCTTCTTTCCATTCCTCTGTCTTCTCTGATATAACATTATAATATTGACAAAATGTGGATAAATAATATTAGTAACTCTCATATGTATTTCTTAGTCATCATGAGAAATATAGAAGTTAAGTGAAATCTGGACCCAAGGTGCTTGGTTTAAAATTCAAGTGGTCTTAATTCATGGCTATAGTAGCTCAGGGTAGGTCATTCAATAATTCTTTGCCTCAGGTTTCTCAACTGTGAAATGTGGAAAAATATAGAGCCTCTCTACAGGATGACTACCCAGATTAAATATTTAATACATGGAATGCATTTGAAATATCTAAAACCAAGTAAGTGCTCTATATATTTTGCATTTGTATTATATTTATCACCATTACTCTATGGTATTTATTATTACTACTAGATTAGCAATAATTAACACTGCTTTAATAAATGAGGATCTACCTCTTTTAAACCACAAAATATCCATTAAAATATGAACTTATTCATACATTTACAAGCATGGCTTGTAAACTTCTGGCTTACAAGCATCCCTTCAATCCCAATTGTCGTATTAATTTCGATTATACTATTAATATAAGTGCAAATAATAATCATATCAGTGATGATCATAACGATCCTAATTTCAGATAGATTAAGGGGGAACAACAGGATCCACCAGAGTAGTGATGGTTTTATATGTATATAGTCATATATTAACATTAATTATAATGTTGTGCTATTGCAAATTAATAATGTACTGAAACTATACCCATTTCCCAAAGAAAAACCAACATTCCCAAAGAGAATGCCAATATTCTTATGACTATTCCGTTGTCCCTAGAAAGGTCCCAGAATATGAAAGAACTCTGTAGGATGTTGCAAAGAGCTCAGAGATTAGTCCCACAATCATTGTCCTTCAAAGATGGCCATGCTTCTTCTTGAACAAAGTCATGCCCCTAACACCCTCACCTGGTGACGACTCACCATGGTGAGGCCATGACCCTAGTCTCTCCCACTATTCTAAAAATCATCAGGTCCAGGCAGGCATGTAGCTGGAACTTTCCTGCAGAGTAGGGGCCCATAGCCATGCCCTCAACACAATCTGTCCCCCAACATACAACCTACAAATTTAGGCCATGAAGCCTGGGCTTAATCACCTACTGAGCCTTTTGCCTTAAGAGGAGACCGCGAATAGGTCAAGGACAATTTGCTTGACTCATTTGCTATTCCAGGCCCTCTCAGTACCGCCAAAGAACTCATCAAATCCTCTGCATAAGCAAGGGGAGAAGGGCTACATTGTATTCTATGGTGATGAGAGACACTTTAGAAACATGTCCTAGACTGGGGTCATCTTGTCCACAGGATCAGAGATATCAGCACAGTGTGAATTCATGGTTTTTTTTTTTATTATTATTATTTAAAATTATTTTTTTGTAGAGATAGGGTCTCCCTTGTTGCCCAGGCTGTTTTCAAACTCCTTCCCTCAAACAATAACCTCAGCCTCCCAAAGTGCTGAGATTATAGTTGTGAGCCACTGCACCCAGTCCAGGTTTATTATAATGTATATTCAGATATACATATGCAGACGTAATTGTAGAGATGCTTATATACAATGATTTTCTGGCTCTGTCCCCTGAGTAGACCTGGAAGCATTGACACACAGTAGAATGAGAACACCTGGAACCAAGATCTAAACACCATTGGTTTCTAAACATAATTATTCATTAAAAGAAACCAGAGCCCTTTGGGGGAAGGTCAGAGTCAGAGAAAACACAAAATAATCCTGGGTGTTTCAAAAGAACACATGAACCAATCTGAAGTAGCCTCTAATAGCCAAGGCAGCCTCAATGAGTCCTCAATGTGATCTGTTATCCTGGATTGAATCGGGGAAATGAAAAAGGTATGGGTGGGAAAACTTATTAAACCCAGTGAAGTTCATAGTTTAAACAGTATTGCACCGGCCGGGCACAGTGGCTCATGCCTGTAATCCCAGCACTTTGGGAGGCCGAGACGGGTGTATCACCTGTGGTCAGGAGTTTGAGACCAGCCTGGCCAACATGGCAAAACCCCGTCTCTACTAAAAATATTTAAAAATTAGCTGTGCATGGTAACATGTGCCTGTAATCCCAGCTACTCAGGAGGCTGAGGCAGGAGAATCACTTGAACCTGGGAGGCAGAGGTTATAGTGAGCCAGAATCGCACCATTACACTGCAGCCTGGGTGACAAGAGCAAAACTCCGTCTCAAAACAATAAAAATAAAAATAGTATTGCACCAACGTTAATTTCACAGTTTTGACAAAGGTACCATAAGATATAAGATATTTATACAATTTTCCCAAGTTTTCTGCAAATCTAAATTTATTCCAAAAAGTTCTCTTAAAAATGTTAATTGTAAAAATATTCCAAAAAATAAAACCACAAAGCTGACAAGTAGATAGAGTTAGTGGCTGGTGTAAAGGAAACTGAGAAAAATGATTACAATTAACTTGTGAAGCCATCATCAGACTGTATCTCCCTCATGAACATCCCCAAAAGATGAAAAAAATGCAGGTGACTATATATCCCCAATGTAATTTGGGGGAGACAGTTTACAAACTTGTCCTAGTGGCCCGGCGTGGTGGCTCACACCCGTAATCCCAGCACTTTGGCAGGCCGAAGCAGGCAGATCACCTGAGCTCAGGAGTTCAAGACCAGCCTGGACAACATGGTGAAACCCTGTCTCCACTAAAAAATAAAAAAAAAAAAAATAGCCAAGCATGGTGGGTGAATGCCTGTAATCCCAGCTTCTTAGGAGGCTGAGGCAGGGAAAATTGCTTGAACCTGAGGGCAGAGGTTGCAGTGAGCTGAGATTGTGCCACTGCACTCCAACCTGGGCGACAGGGCAAAATTCCATATCAAAAAAAAAAAAGAAAGAAACTTGTCCCAAACTAGGGTCATCTTGTCCATAGGACCATAGGACCTAGACCACTCCTAGGCCACTGAACATTAAGAAAAATGCAGCTCCCCCAAATCCAGCCTTGTTTCTGGTTAAAGATATGGGGCCACCTGAACTGGGAAATAGTCATGATTCAAATTACTTCAGATATCCTTCAGTGACCACAGCAGACTCTGCATTCTTTCTGATCTTTGCTTTGCTCTGGCTATAGTCAGGCACACCTTATCATTCTTGTGATTGTAAAGTACTGTTACCCTAGATCATTCACGACGTATCAGATATTGGTGAGTCTAGAAGACTCCAGAAAGGGCCCACAAAGAAGGAAGCATTGGCTTTCACTTGGCACAACTATCTAGGCACATGCCTCTTGCCATTTCCCAATGTCCCAAAGCTTTTCCAAACCCTTCCATCCAACTGGATTCTGGTGACAAAGTTGGTTTTGGTTTTTGAAACTTCATTAGCTGTCCAATTAGGTATTGTGCACTTTCTGCACATAGTTAATACATGAATTAATTCTCTAATTGCCTTTCAATCTCTTAAGCATCCAGCAAATGCTCCTGGGACCTTCATCCTTCTCACCACAAAGGTCCTCCTAGCTTCTCTACACAAAGCAGGAGCCCAAGGCTCTGGAAAAAGGGTGAATCCAGAGTGCCTGGGTAAAACACTCCACCTGGCAACACCAAAGCTTTTCTGACCTAGGATTTGCTTAGGTTGAGGAAAAAGGAAAATTTCCCTGGCCCCACAACATCACAACATAACACAATGGAGCCAGGCATGGTGGCTCATGCCTGTAATCCCATCACTTTGGGAGGCTGAGGTGGGTGGATCACCTGAGGACAGGAGTTCAAGACCAGCCTGGCCAACATGGCGAAACCCCATCTCTACTAAAAATACAAAAATTAGCTGGTGTGGTGGCAGGTGCCTGTAATCCCAGCTACTCAGGAGACTGAGGCAGGAGAATTGCTTGAACTCGGGAGGTGGAGGTTGCCATGAGCCACTGCACTCCAGCCCAGGCGACAGAGTGAGACTCTATCTCAGGAAAAAAAAAAGACAAAGAAAACATAACACGATGAAAAAGATAGGAGACAATTGGAGTTGTAAATGATTTATAGCTTTGTGATAAAGATGGGATCTGCCTATCACATTTTGGAAATTGGTTAATGTCTTCGGACCTAACTTACTGATTTACAACATTTTCCAAAGAACAACCATGAATGCGTCCTCTCAGTTTTTAGGTTTGTAAAGTAACCTATATAATCCAATCAACAGCTACTGCACAGGATCCTATGCTGAAGTCACAAACATTTCCCAGGAGCACTTGGGCTGGCTGTGGGCGGGGAAACTGTGCTAAGGACACAGTGTTCCTGGCACACATTGGAAACCTGAGTGAGCCGAGGTGCACTGACAGGAATATATGAGCTTCCAAATCTTGACATATTCCCCACATCTCCACGTTCAGACCCCAGATTTCTCCCCTCAACTAAGAAAGGCCCTCATAGCTGACTGAAAGGAAGATAAGTTTCCTTTCACAGACTCCAGAATCTGAGGGAACAGATTCTATGCAGTGTTCTGTAGACATAGAGGAACTTTTCCAGTTCCTCCCGTTCCCAGAATTCCAACCATACATCTGAGAATCAAGGTGTGTCTTCTTGGATAGGAACACAATTGGGAGAGATGGTATAACGAACACAGACTTGGAAACGTGAATCAGCACAGATGGGTTTCCTGTGGCTTCATACTGGCCCTATATTCCAGAGACCCTGTGACCTTACAGCTGAAGGAGCCTGCAACTGATGGCCAAAAAGAAGCCAGGGTCTTCAGTCCTACAGCAGCAAAGAAATAAATGCAACAAAAATCCTCAGTGAACATAGAAGTAGATCCTTTCCTAATCAAGCCTCCAGATCAGAATGCAGTCTCTCTGACACCTTAATAGCAGCCTGTGAAACCCTAAGTAGAGAGACCTGTAAACAAAGCTCTGATTTATGAACCACAAAAATTCTAAGATAATAAATAAGTGTTGTTTTTAGCTGCTAAGTTTCTAGTAATTGGTTTTGCAGCAATAAATGACTACATAGTTCACTGTTCAACCATCACTGATCCCACATTTAGAATATTCTCCTTCACTGCCCTCCCATATTTAAACTTATAAATACCACATCATTGATCACTTGACTTCACATCCACTTTACTTATCCACAAATTTCATACCATGCAGCCTAAAATACCACTTGGCAACATTATCCTCTTATCTCTGGAATCCTATCATTGAAACTACAGACTCCACCTCACTAATCCAATAGTTAACACCTCCCTGAATCCAAAGCTCTACACCTTTAACACAATGGCTCTCATAACACAGAACCCGTATCACTGACAATAGAGTCTCCTCCTCACTGGCCTGCATACCAACGCAATTTAATCTATACCCTGACTATTACTGACCCAGTAATCTGCTATCCCTTGTAATATGATCCTTATCTTTGAGCTTACACATTCTGATTACCAATATCATTGATTTTGAAGTGTAACCAACCCCACGTAACAATATTATTGGCCCCACAGTTCAATAACACTGGCACTAGGAACCCTGATCACTGAACTCACAGACCGTCATCAATGAGCCCATATATTCCAGCAATTTCCCCACAAATCCTCATCACTCCACCTCTAACATTTTATATAAATGGAATCACAAAGTAGGTGGTATAATGTATTTAGCTATTTTCACTTAGCACACTATTTCTGAGCGTATTATTCTATGTTGTAGCGTATTTGAGCGCTTAATTCCTTTTTTGTTGGCTGATAGCATTCCACTGCATGAATATACAACATTTGCTTATTCATTAATTAGTGGATAAATACGTTTTGGCTATTATGAGTAATGTAGCTATATACATTGGCATATGAATATTTGTATAGATGTCTATTGTAACTTATCTTGGGTGAATATCTAGACATGAAATTGCTGGGTCAGATGCTCAAATTTACATTAACTCTTTGGATAAACTGCCAAACTAATATTGCAAGATGGCTATACTGTTTTACTTTCCCTCCAGTAGTTATAAGGCTCTCCGGTACACCACCTCCTCACCACCACGTGTCATTAATTTTTTTTTATTATATCCATTCTAGTGGGTCTAAAGTGGTATCCTATTATGGATTTAATTTCTATTTCCCTAATGACAAATGATGTTCAACATCTATTTATTTGCTTATTGATCATAAGTATATTATCTCTGGAGAAATATCTACTGAAATGTTTTGCCCATGTTAAACTTGGTTGTCTTTACTGAATTTAAAGCGTCTGTTATATTTTTGATAGAAATCTTTTATTAGGCATGAGATTTGAAACATTTTCTCACATTGTGTTTTTTTTTAAATTTTTTGATGATGAAGTGCAAGTTTGAATTCTGATGAAGTCCAATTTATTATTTTTCTTTTGTTGCTTTGTATAAGCCAGTCCTTTCATAAACCAGGTAACACTTCTCCATTTGTTGAAAAGATTATCCTCCCACAATAGCATTGCCTTTGCAATTCTAGAAAACTAATTATTGGCTGACAGCGTGGTTTTTGCTTTTTTTCTTTCATCATTTTGGATGTGTCATTATGTTGACTTCTGCCCTCCATTGTTTCTAGTGATAAGTGAGCTAATTAACTGACTGTGGCTTCCTTGTAGATGATGAGACATTTTCCTTTCTGCTGCTTTTAAGGTTTTATTTCTGCATCTGATTTGCAACAGCCTGCCTAATGTGTCTAGGTGTGGATCTCTTTGTTGTAACTACTTTGGATTTGTTAAAGTTCTTGGAAGTTCAATAAACTTTTAGCCATTATTTCTTTAATATTACTTTGCTCCTTTTTTTCTCTTCTCCTCTTCTGGGTATAGACTTAAATTCATGTTGATAGGCTTAATGGTTTCTAATTGGTCTCTGAAGGTATCTTTATTTATCTATGTTAGTTTTTCTTTCCATTCTCCAATTGGCTCGTCTCTATTGATCTGTCTTCAGGTTTCTTGGTTCTTTCTTCGACCAGCTCAAATCTACTGTCGGGTCCCTCTAGTAAACTGACCATTTTAGTTACTGTATTTTTCATCTGCAGAATTTACATTTGATTCATGCTTATACTTTCAACCTCCTTATTGATATTATCCACCTTATGTGTCATTGTCATGGTGCTTTCTTTAATTCTTTAAACATTATTTCTATTAGTTCTTCAAAGATATTTATAATAGCTGTTTTGAAGTCCATTCTTGCTAAGTACAATGCCTTAACTCCCTGCCCTGAAAGAGTCTCTATTGATAGATTTTTTTATTTTCCGTATGAGTCACACTTTCCTATTTCTTTATATGTATTGTGCCAAGTTTGGTATTTTATATTATATGCTCTAGTAACTTTGGACCCTGTTACCCCCACCCAGGTGGTTTTGTTGCTTATCTTTTTCTTTCTTTCCTTCCTTCCTTCCTTCCTTCTTTCCTTCCTTCCTTTCTTTCTTTCCTTCTTTGTTCTTTTTTTTTTTTCTTGAGATGGAGTTTTGCTTTTGTTGGGCCAGGATGGAGTTCAATGGAACAATCTCAGCTCACTGCAACCTCACCCTCCCAGGTTTAAGTGATTCGCCTGCCTCAGCCTCCCGAGTAGCTGGGATTACAGGTGCCCGCCACCATGCCCGGCTAATTGTATTTTTGGTAAAGACAGGGTTTCACCATGTTGGCCAGGCTGGTCCCAAACTCCTGACCTCAAGTGATCCACTTGTGTTTCCCAAAGTGCTGAGATTATAGGTGTGAGCCACTGCATCTGGCCTTGTTGCTATTTTTGTTTGTTTGGTTTGTCTTTTTGTTTGTTTAGTGATTTTTCTGGATGAATTCTGTGAAGTCTGTTTCCTCTGCAGTGTGTGCTTGCTCTGTCATTTTGTTTATTAATCCAATTAGCATTGCAACCTCAGGCTAGCTGCAGTGTTAGCCTCCCACTGAGATCACTATGGCTTTAAAAAATTGCCCCTGGCATAGATTTCTCTACACTCTGTGGGAATCAGCCTCTCCAGCAGAGCAGCAAAGCATAGTGTCCGCAGCCTGCCCAGCACACTCAGGTAGAAATTCTATGCCACAGGGCTGGGAGACAATTGGAGCAAGCCAAAAGTAAAATGCCTCAAAACCCACTACTCTAATGAAGATGCATTAGATTATCTGGATAAGTACTTCTCTGCTGTGTGCATTTGATCAATTTCCACAGACTTTAAATGATTTCTTTTGTCAACTTTGCCCAGTTTTATCATGGATTTGGGGAAGATGATTTGTCAGCCTCCTCACATTGCCAACCTGGATGTCCTGTCTCACTCCCACATTTATTTATTTATTATCATTTCTTTCCTTTATTAACATTCAACTGATTAGTACTCTGGTTCTTTTTCTTTTCAGTAATATACAAAGTATATTTTAGAAATATACTGACTTTTTCAAAAGTGAAATTTACTTAAATATGTAATATAATGCATTATATTTAAATTGCAACTCCTTTGTAAGCCTGTTATAATATACACATTTATATGACTATAACCACTAACCTAAATGATGACAATTACATATTTATCTTCATTTTGGGATAGATTTTCTTATTTAGAAACCACTAACTCAGTGCAACAATTCACCTCAAAATGTGACTAAGAGAGTGTCCTTTAGGGGACTTGCCTTTAGGTTTTTCAAGGTGTTTACTAAAAATGTGACTCATATTACATATTTCCTTTTGGGATACCAATTCATATTGTTAATGACAGAAGATAGAGATGTCTTGGCCTTCATGATGCTTGGCATATATATGTCAAAATATTATGTAATTGGCAATTTTCATATTTTCTTCTAAGTAGGTTTCAAACTCTTCTCTTTCACACACTCTGAGCTCAGTTTACGGTTTTGCAGGCAGAAGGGAATTTAGGGGTTTCTACAACATTTAGTTTCTATACCTTGTTAGGAAGGTGAACATGGAAAACCAATGATAGGAATCAGACTATGTGTACCATTTTAGGTGATCTAGGTGTGCTTAATTCATGTATTTGACACCACAATATTTCTGCCTTGTTATAACTATCCCTTGTTTCCATATATAATCGCACACATAGATCTGAATTTAGGCTTTAGGTTACAATGTCCCTACACCCATGGAGGTATAAAGGCCAGAGTCTATGAGGTTGAACACATGAATGGCACAGAGACACTATGGAAGGTGGTCTGCCACATCTGTAGAAGGGCATGCATGTATCAGTCAAAAGGAGGGGATCCATATGCTTAGACACAGATTCCATTAAAAGGCATCTAAAGATTTAACAACATGACATCTATAGTCTCAGTAAGGAGTTTATGGAATGACTTGTGGAGTAGAGGAGCTATGGCCTTAGTGATATGGATTTTGAAGTATTATTGATGTGGAATTAGTAATCTCATTGATGTTGGTTTTCATGGAGTCCACGATTTGGATTCTCTAATACTACCAACGGGGTCTATGATGATATGCATTGTATTGTGTCAGTAATATAGATGACAGTTGGTCAGTAATGGGGAGTGTGAGGGCTCTATGAAGGGCATCCCATTACTATCTAAAAAAAGTGAACACAAGTTACGGATCGATACAGGTCCACTCGTGATTCTGAAACAGGTCCTGTTAAGGCCAAAGAGATTGACTCAAGCGAATCATCACTGAAAGGGAGGTACCAAAGAAGTGTAAATTTTATCCCATCAGAGTTATGGGAGGGGCTTCACATGAGAAAAATAATTCTTATCAACCAAGAGTGAAGATTATATCTTACCCACTAGGAAGTGTAGATGTATTCAGAATAAGAACAAATTTATAAGCAAAGATAAAAAATAGTATTTGAAGATGGATATCCATTTATGATTTCTTTTAAAAAGTCATAAAACTAATAACAAAAGGGAACTTCCTCAACTTAATAAAAGATATCTTCAAAGCATCTAGTGGTAATTTATGTTTTCAAACAAGATGGAGTAAATGCACTTCAGTGTAATTGTACCACTAATTACAGCCAAAACCCTTGAAAAAAAACCAAAACAAATACAAACACTTGGAGAAGTAGAAAAAATAAATTGCCGTGACTACAGACCTTGGAACTCAAGAAATGGCATGGAGGTTATTTCCATTTTCTTCCCCCACCACCCCACTCCTATGTAACCTGGACTGGGCATTGGAGAAACCCACAACCAGGAAATGGCAATGCACATAGACAAAAAGGTCCAGGAAAAGCCTGCTTTCTCTAACAAAAGGAACAGGAAAGTGTCAAGCTGTCAATGAGAACACTTTCACAAGTACCCTACTCAGCTTATCACCATGAATAAAATCACACCACCTTTTTTTCCTTCCAGATGTTGTGATCAGCATGAGAACTGTGGACAGAGCCCTAAATTGCATTTCTCTTGTAGTAACAAGGGGACATATCATCCTTTCCCACTGAAGTGATGTCTGCTAAGATTGTGGGCAAGCTTTGACCTCCACCACTTCCCTGCCTCCCCATCTGGTGGGTAACCTTGAGACTATGGGCAGAGTCGGAATTTCATCCTTAACCTTGAGTAACAAGGTGACAAGAAACAACCTCCCCTTTCTGAGGGACATATGGCCATTGTGATGATAAATTTTATGTGTAAACTGGGCGAGGTTACGGTGCTCAGTGTTTGGTCAAACACCAGTCCAGATGTTGCTGTGAAGATACTTTTTAAATGTGATTAACATTTAAACCAGTAGGCTGAGTAAAGCAGATTATCCTTCAGAATGTGAATGGGCCTCACCTAATCTGTTGAGGTTCCCCAAGGGAAAAAGTACTTCTGCCTTCAGAATGGAGACTACAACACTAACTCTCCTAGGTAGGGCTGCCCTGCAAATTCCAACTTGCCAGTCCCCAAAATTGTGTGAGCCAATTGCTTAAAGTAAATCTCTCTGTCTCTCTGTCTCTGTCTCTGTCTCTCTCTCTCTCTTTCCCACTTTCTCTCTCTCTCTGTGTCTATATATAAAATATCTGTATATGTAAAAATATATCTCTCTATATAAAATGTCTCTATATATGATATCTCTCTATATACATATCTACATATATACATATATATGATAGGATATACCCTATTCTCTTGGTTAGAATAGAATATTGGTTCTGTTAGTTCTGTTGGTCCTGTTTCTCTACTGGTTCTGTTTGGCTAGAGAACCCTGACTAATACAGCTATGGATCCTGGGAGTGGAGTTCTGACTTCCATTTCTAATCTTCAGTAACAAAGAGGTGCCCCTACTCCTTTTCATGAAACATGGAAAAGCTCTGTAGTCCCAGAGTTAGATATGCTATTGGAAATCATTCAGCAAAATATTGCCAAAAGCCATATGAATCCAATTCTAAATATCTCTCAGTTAATTTAAAAATGTACCACAGAAGGGATGTTAAAAAGAAGGCACATGAAAAGTCCTGTGGTTCTGTGGAAGGAAAACCAAGATTTTCCTATAGTGGAGGCCAGTAGTAGATAGTGAATGCTATGAAAAATTTCCAAGTCAAGTAACTTCTACCCTTAATACAAGTTTATGGATAGTAGGAGAAGATGACTATCTAGATCCCAAGCCTGACTCCTCTGTGACCTAGCTGTGTAATGTGAAATAGGTTGCTTAACCCCTCTGTCAGTCAGCTTCAGCAACTATAAAATGAGCATAATTATATTTGCCTTGTAGGACTATTGTATGGGTTAAGAAAAGCAGTACATGTAGATCAGCTAACTCATTTCCTGCTGTGATATATACTTTAAAAATATTAGGGTTGGCTTTTTAATTAATTTCAGTATATCTAATGCTCCTTTTTAAAAGGAGACTAGATTTTAACTATAAATATTCTTGTGGCCCACCTGAAGGTCAACTTGAGTTGATCTTTGATCCACATGAAAGCTCTAATTAGCTTCTTATTTTCCCTTTAAAAAGTCATCTTTTAGGCCGGGCACAGTGGCTCACGCCTGTAATCCCAGCACTTTGGGAGACCGAGGCGGGCAGATCACGAGATCAGGAGATCGAGACCATCTTGGATAACATGGTGAAACCCCGTCTCTACCAAAAATACAAAAAAATTAGCCGGGCATAGTGGCAGGTGCCTGTAGTCCCATCTACTCGGGAGGCTGAGGCAGGAGAATGGCGTGAACCCGGGAGGTGGAGGTTGCAGTGAGCCAAGATCACGCCACTGCACTCCAGCATGGGTGACAGCTCAAGACTCTATTAAAAAAAAAAAAAGTCATCTTTGTCTTGTACCCATTGGGTTTGCAAAGTCAGTGGTCAGTGATATGTTGAAATTTAATTTTCCAAGATTCAGAAGTGGGGTGTTATTCTTAAACACAAAATTGGTGAACAGAGTTAAATTATGTAAAAACACCTGTCACTGTATAATGTTGGTATATAAAGCATGTGTGAGTGTGGGCATGTGTCCTGTAGAAAAAATTATCAAGCAGAGTATCATAAAGATATTCTCCTTAATTATTTTCAGATCATTATTGTATTATTTTTCATATATAGACCTAGAAACTACCTGGAGTTAATGTTGTTCATGAGGCATTATAAGAACAACTGATATTTATTTGACGAAGCCTGAAAGAAGAGTTAAGACCTCCTCCTCTTCAGCAACTTCTCTTGATTCATGCATACCCTCAAAATGATGGCGTACCACCGCAGTCCATCTTCCTTCCTTTCCGCTTCCTGTCTCAAGTCCTCTTTCCTACTCTTGAAGCTAGTTCCCTGGAAAAGTACACGTCTTTCTAGCACATGAAATTTCCTATTTATATTTTGCAAGCATCCTACCCTCTGCAAGCCTCCCAGTCTTTATAAAACTCTTGGAGACTCTCTAAACTGTCAATGCATAGGTGGAAATCACAGTGGGAAAAGCCACAGGGCACCCTGAGTTTTCTTTCTCATCTTCCATTTATATAGGCTTGGCAGGGAATGAGAATGGGATGATGACTGAGGCAGAAGAAACAATTTGCAGACTTTCTGGGCATATAACCTCAGTT
The DNA here is from genome assembly GCF_000951035.1 of Colobus angolensis palliatus. Lineage (NCBI taxonomy): Eukaryota > Metazoa > Chordata > Mammalia > Primates > Cercopithecidae > Colobus > Colobus angolensis. The sequence continues at coordinate 962,110 of NW_012115688.1, read as the reverse complement.
TTTTAGTTTTGGGTTTTCAGGTTTTTTTTTATTTTTAATCTATGATGCCTCTTTCTCCTCAGTTTTGGGTTCCATTTATCAATTCCCAGACAACCAAGCAAGGTCACCCCCCCACCATGCTGAGGTGGGCATGTGGGGAGAAAGGGCAATACTAATAGGGAGCTGGGGTCCAAACTTACACGAAGTTCACTTGTCAAACGTTACCTGAGGCTTTACTTGCTCACGGGCTTAGAGAAATGAAGCGTGCTAGTGCCCGCTGCAGTACAGAGTTCATGGGACCAAGGAGGGCATTGATGATTCAGTCTGACATTTAGGTGCACATCTTATGAGGGGCTCTCAGTCACCCCTAAAAAAAAAAAAAAAAAAAACTTTGTCACAGCTGAGCAACTGGAAATAGTGATCATTAAATGCAACTAAAGCAGGCTGTGTGTTGTTAAAGTCACACATGGTACCTGAAAGCATAGCATTCCATGTTTTTAGGAGAAAAATAAAAGTAAGAAGAGAAAAAAAAGGAAAAAGAACATTTCTATCTCAAAAGACACAGATGTTTTTTGATTCTGAGGCTGTGGATTACAGGCAGCTTATAAATTCCCTTGAAATTAACAGGTTATATTAAAAATGGTGATGCAGCCTTATCTACGTAAGCAAGAACTGCCCCATTCTGACTAGAAAAGCAAAACAAAAATGTCTAAAGCCTGAGACAATGAAAAATTAAGGTCTTTGCATAATATTGCAAAGTTAGCAACTGCTTTGATACTGATCTAGTAGTTAAATTCATACACAAGCGCCAATGTTAGATACATAATAGGAAATTTAAATATATACAGAATACAGTGCAATTACAGAGCAAACTACTGACTGAAAACTAGTATAATATACCATGCAATGAAGTCATTGTAGCTAAATATATTTTGTCTAGCTCCGCAGGAATGCCTAATATTAGCCTTGAAAAAATTTTAATGGACTTTCTTTTTAAGTTAGGCAATTTGCCCTTGTAAAAATTATTTCATAGTCTTTCCCTAAAATTTTCACCTAAGGGAAAACATAATAACAAGATAATATTCCTAAATCTATGAATTATTTCATGATGCAACACCAAATGTTACTAATCATAGCAACAGCTATCAAGGCTGTGATGAATTGTGATATTCCGGAACTCTGTTGCTGATTAGTTAGATGTCTTCCTTTGAAGATTTTACCAAAAAAAAAAAAAAAAATCCATCATTAAGGAAATGATTAAATGGAGCTTGTGGGAACCCTCAGAGCCTGTTGTGAGTTGAGGCATATGTGCCAGCATATTAAGTTATAAGTGACAAAAAACTAGCTCAATGTAGCTGAAGCAAAAGAGAAAGGATTTATGAACTCTTGTGATTGGAAAATTACAGAACTCCTTCTGGCTTCAGAGCTGGCTTGACGCAAAGACTCTGTCTTTAGGGCTCTTGGTCTGTGTCTCCATCTCACAGCTCTCCTTGACTCTTCTGACATCATTCCTACAAAAGGTTCCCTCTCTTTGGCAGGTCATGGGACTTTTAGAGCCTCAGGCTTGCATCTAACAACCCAGCAACCCCACTGAAAAGAGGTAGCCTTTTGCTGCTCAGGTATAAAAAGTCCCAAGGAGGATTTTCATTGGTCTGCCTTGGGCCACATGCCCTTTCCTGGACCAAACACTATGGTCTAGCTGGGGCACTTTGATTGCACTGGGGGTTCAGTCCTTCTATGCATATGTCCAGGGAAGTGTGGGTCCAGGAGATTCATTCACCAAAAGGGCTATGTGAGTGAGGGAGGAGGCTTTCCTGAAAGAGGAAAACACTTTCCTGAAAGAGGAAGAGGAGAAAGACATGAAAGGAAATCACAGCTCACAGGACCCCTCCAGCTGTAGTGCTCCCCGACCCAGTGAGAATGATCGTATGGAGATCATCTATGGGAGCCTGGCAGTGCTACACAAATGGGGCCTCAAACACCACCCCCTACCGCTTACTGTCCTCAGCAAAGTCTGCTCCAAGCCAAACGAGAAAGAGAAACTTCTCTCTGGTTGATGTAGCTTTGTTCACCTAGGCCCTCAATTTGGTGCCCCTTTCCTAAAGCAGCTCTCCCACATATAGGAGGAGCCGGTTCCCATGGGCCGCGTTTCTATGGTGTGATCCCACCCTGCTGCTCACAGATGCTGGGTAGGAGGTGAGTCCCAGAACTAAGTGCATCAGGTAGTTACTGAAGAACTTGAAATTGGGGCCAACGGGTCAGATTTCTCTGTGTGGCTGAACAATAAACATGAGAATTTGAGAGCTTTGTGTGGCCAGGATGTTTATATAGAAACAGGAAAAGCTAGAAGCTGAGAAACAAGTAACAAAGATACGGAGAGAGATACACAGAAAGATTCAGAGATTATACGTAACAAAGATGTTCACAGAGGAGTATAGGCAGAGGATGGAGAAAGGGTTCTTGGGATCTTGCTTTCCAATTTCTGCTTCCGTTCCTCCTGGAGTGCAGTCGCTTTCCATCCTGCCTGCCGTGAAGTAACTGTAACTGATTTCAGAGCCACCTTTTCAACGAGCCGGCCCGAGTTGGTCTCTCCTACTTTCAACTAAGAATTTTAACCACCATAGTGGGTTTTAGGAAATGGGCCAGTGAGTGGGGAGGCTATTCTCTGGGCACAGGACCCTGACACACATATCCCAGCACTGACAAAGCTCACTCCTCCCAGGGATGCTGAGCTGCGGCAGGAAGCTCTTGAACATCAAGTTATGCCAGCAGAAAAAGACATCAGATTGGAAGAATTTGGGGGATGTTGTGCCTGTGGAGCAGATGGAAGATAGCCTTGGATCCCTTGAAGCCCTTGGGACATATGTTTAGCCACCCCATGGCACTACAGAGGGTCATGTAACCTGGAGCCAGCAGGACAGTCCTGGTTTAAAATATTCTGCTAACGTCAGCTAAGCTATTGACATACCACTACCTTAAGAATTAACTTATGGTCACGCTTACCCAGCATAACACAGCTAAAACTGTTTCCCACATCCACTCTTTCCAGTGGTTTAATAATGAGAAGATGTTAACACATGTGTCACAGGGTCAAGAGAACAATTACTTTTCATCAAAATTCATAAAGCCCCAACACTGCTAACATCAGGCAACATATTGTTAATTCCATGTAGTGTGAATATATAAACAGAAATACTAATTATATGACCTTGAGAAAGCTACTTGAACTTTCTGGGCATTCATGTACTTCTTAGCAGAAAATGTTCAATATGTGTCGGGCACAGTGGCTCACGCCTGTAATCCTAACACTTTGGGAGGCTGAAGTGGGCAGATTACCCAAGGTCAGGAGTTCAAGACCAGCCTGGCCAACATGGTGAAACCCCGTCTCTACAAAAAAAAAAATACAAAGAATTAACTGTGTGCAGTGGCATGCACCCGTAATCCCAGCTACTCTGGAGGCTGAGGCAGGAGAATCGCTTGAACCCGGGAGGCAGAGGTTGTGGCGAACCAAGATCACGCCATTGCACTCCAGCCTGGGCTACAGAGCGAGACTTTGTCTCAAAAAAAAAAAAAGGAAATGTTCAATATGTATCACTTTATATGGTTATTGTAAAAACTAATGCGATGGTTTGAATGTTTGTCCCTCCAAAACTTATGTTGAAATTTAATTACCATTGTAATGGTATTAAAAATTTGGACCTTTAGGAAGTGGTTACATCATGAAGGCTTTGTCCTCATGGATGGATTAATGCTGTTATGGAGAGAGTGGGTTCATTATAAAAGAGAAAGTTCAGCCTCTGTCTCTCCCTCTCTCTAGCCCTTCCACCTTCTACCATGGGATGATGCAGCAAGACAGCCTTCACCAGATGCCAGCCCCTTGATCTTGAACTTCCCAGCCTCCAGAACTGTGAGAAAAGAAACTTCCCTTCACTATAAATTACGCAGTCTGTGATATTTTGTTATAGGAGCACAAAAGACTAAGACAATTAAATTTACCAATATGAGGTGCTTAGTACGATGCCTGACACATTGTTCGTGCTGAATGTCGTTACTGACAAAAGGGGATTACTTCCTGATACAGTTTGGCTGTGTCCCTGCCCAAATCCCATCTTGAATTGTAGCTCCCATAATTCCCATGTGTTGTGGGAGGGACCCGGTGGACGATCAGGGAATCATGGGGGTGGTCTCCCCCATTCTTTTCTCGCGGTAGTGAGTAAGTCTCACGAGATCTGATGATTTTATAAGGGGAAACCCCTTTCACTTAGTCCTCATTTTTCTCTCTTGCCTGCTACTGTGGAAGAGCTCCTTCTTTCCTTGCACCGTGATTGTGAGGCCTCCCCAGCCACGTGGAACTGTGAGTCCATTAATCCTCTTTTTCTTTATAAATTACCCAGTATCGGGTATGTCCTTATTAGACGGTGAAAATGGACTAATACACTGTCGAATGTACTAGAAGCCAATACTATGACACTTTATTTTTGAGAAAAGAAAAACTTAATATCGCAGGTTGACTCACAAGGATACAGAAGTCAAGATCAAATCTATCTCCCTGTGCTAGCTTCAAGGCAGTATTTTTAATAGAAAAAGTTCAGGGGTCGATTCTGAAATTAGTAGGCGATCGCTGGAAGAAAAAGGAGGTCGGCAAAGTCCTTGGGCATGCGCACTTATCTCTTCATGCTACCTCGTCGGTTGCATGTGCAAATTCAGAAGACGCTAGTATGAAACTGCAGTGAAAATTCAGGCTGTGACATCAGCAAGCTCTTTCTGCAGACTCCAGTCAGTCAACTTGTTTCCAACCAATTTCAGCCAGTTTTTTCTTGATCTCACAAGTGAAGGGAGTTTCAGTCTTGCAGAAAGTTGTTCCTTTTCTTATCAGCGATCCTGGTAACACAAGAATGTCTATTGCTTACTGGTTTCTTACTCTTTGGGACACAGTTTCAGTTTCAGCTTTTCGCCTTTTCTTATCTGCTATTCTGTAAGCCCAAGAATTTAGTCAGTGGGTTTTTTGTTTTTTTTTTTTAACTCTTTGAGACACAGCTTCAGTATCATTTATTACTACTACTAAAAGTATAGCACTGCCTCCACTGACTTAATTTCAGAGGCAGATAACTGTCTGTTGTACTAAATTATTTAATACACCACTTTAGCCAATGGAGATTCATGATTTGGGGTTGTCAAGTAAGGTCTACTGTAATGCAGAAAATTCTAGTAGAAAACGTGAAATATCACATGTAAAGCTTTTATAAAATAGTTTTCAAAGTAAATTATTTTCTTCTAATGGGTTTTAATGAAGAGAAGAGTGAAGTAAACCACAAGACTCTTGAGCGTGTTACAGATTTGGATGGGTGGCATTGAGGTGAGGTGGGCTGAGAAGAAAAAGTCTTGATGGAGAATCTGCTGATGTCACATGATGCCTAATTCTTGGTATTCACCAGGCAGATGGATTGGTCTCGGAAAGACTCTAGATTCTAAGGTCTCCTAAATCTCTGAAGAATGTGTTTCTAATAAAATAAAAACATAAATTTTTCTGCCAATACTAGACATTTTTGAAAAGGACAACCATCTTTATATGAGCAAAGAAAGTGTTGTCCCACCCCGAGCCCTGTATAAGGACATCGCTGGCTCCCAAGTGTCTTCTTCAGTTTACACTTTCTGCAGGGTACCCCTAAAATCTCCTTTGATATGGGAATAGAAACAAAGGCCTGAGGCCAGGGATGATGCTCACACCTGTAATCCCAGCAGTTTGGGAGGCCAAGACCGGTGGATCACTTTAGGTCAGGGGTTCGAGATCAGCCTGGCCAACATGGTGAAACCCTGTCTCTACTAGATATACAAAATTAGCCAGGTGTGGTGGCTAATTTTTAAATTAGCGCATGCCTGTAATCCCAGCTACTTGGGAGGCTGAGGCAGGAGAATTGAACCCAGGAGGTGGTGGTTGCAGAGCTGAGATCGTGCCATTGCACTCCAGCCTGGGCAACAAGAGCAAAACTCCGTCTCAAAAAACAAACTAACAGAAACACCTGGATCTTACTGGGGTTGCTCACTTTTTGATGTGAGCACAATTACTCTTCTTAAAAGCCATATAAATGAACTCAAATACCCTTAGGTTGTCATAATCATCTGTAATGAGGAATGAAGAATGCTTTTGTGATCCCATAGCCTTAGTATTAGGTTGGTGCAAAAGTAATTGTGGTTTTGCAATGCTTTAATGGCAAAAATGGCAATCACTTTTGCACCAACCTAGTAATTCACCAGGATTCACTGGGCTCTGGAAACTCATGCCCTTCTTTGGTCAGAGTTGGTTTTTAATGCCCTGTATTTTGGTGAGATTGAGGATGCTGGAAGAGTTGGTTTCTTTATCTGGTGATGCTGATCTCATGAAAAAGCATATTCTTGCTGTCATGATGACGACCATAGAATTTAGCACAGCATGCTGAGGGGGAAAGTATCACAATTCAGAGAACCCCTTGTTGTGAAGAAATGCAAGGCTTTACCCCTCAGTGTCCAGAAGAGTGTTCATTCAGTCTATTTTTCCTTTCCTTTTTTTGGAAGACAGGGTCTCGTTCTATCACCCAGGCTGGAGTGCAATGGCACCATCTCGGCTCACTGCAACCTCCGCCTCCCAGGTTCAAGCGATTCTCCTGCCTCAGCCTCCTGAGTAGTTGGGGACTAAAGGCATGCACCACCAAGCCTGGCTAATTTTTGAATTTTTTTTGGTGGAGATGGAGTTTCACCATGTTGCCCAGGCTGGTCTCAAACTCCTGACCTCAAGTTATCCGCCGGCCTCGGCCTCCCAGAGTGCTGGGATTACAAGTGTAAGCCACTGTGCCCAGCCCAGAGTTTATTTTTCCTAAGATTCCCCAGTGCAAATGGAGATGTGGGAGAATTGCCCATGGGGACTGAAAATAAAGGGGAATGTATTTGACCCTGATAACTGTGATGACACCGAGAGGACTTGCATATTCATTAGGTAATTCTAAACTGAAAACTTCCCTTTGACTCAGTCTGTCAACTGGTCAGTGTGATGCAGTCCCAAGGAGATAAAAAGCTGTAGGACGTTGAATGTACCTGTGTTCATGATTATGCAAATGGAGTGTGTCCACATGGGGTAATTGTCACACAGTGACATGAAAGGCATGTCACTGTGTGACTTATAGAAATATGTGAGGCTGAGGACTTTTCCCAAGAATCTTATTCCATTTGTTAACCTGCTGCTGAGGTTATGGGTAATGTCCATGGGGAACCTGGGACCTGCAAGGATGTAAGGCAAGCCTATTCATTGTAATGAATTGTGTTGAAATGTAACTTACATACTATAAAATCCCCCCGTTGAAAAGCTTGGATGGTGGTTCTGACAAATGAGTTCACAACTGTAACTACTCCTAAAACCAAGATGGACACTTTCAGTTATGAAAAGATTTCCCCAGCCAATGCGGTGGCTCACGCCTGTAATCCCAGCACTTTGGGAGGCTGAGGCAGGCAGATGAAGAGGTCAAGAGATAGAAGCCATGCTGCCCGACATGGTGAAACCCCGTCTCTACTAAAACTACAAAACTTAGCTGGGCATGGTGGCACGCGCCTGTAATCCCGGCTACTCGGGAGGCTGCAGCAGGAGAATCACTTGAACCAGGGAGTCGGAGGTTGCAGTGAGCCAAGATCGCGCCACTGCACTCCAATCTGGCGAAAGAGCCAGACTCCGTCTGAGAAAAAAAATTAAAAATAGAAAAACTCCCTGGTGACTCTTTGCTAAAGTCCTCCCTAGCCCCTGCGCTAGACAAACACTGGTCTGCTTTCTATCAAAATAGATTTGATTTTTTTTCTAGCATTTCCTACAAATGGAATCATAAAGTGTGTACTTTTTATGTATCTGGCTGTTTTGCTCAGCAAAATACTTTAGAGATTCATGCTCTTGTTACACGTATCAGTAGTTCATTTGTTTTTATTGCTGAGTAGTGTGAATATGCCACAATTCATTGTCCATTATCTTCTTGTTGGATATTTGGAGCTTTTCTTCAGTTTCTATTTACTATAAAGAAAGCTGCTGTTAGCATGTATGCAGAAATAATTTTGTGGACGTATGTTTTCATGGTAAATACCTGAGAATAAAATGGGTGGGTCATGCCATAAGAGTGTGTATTTATACCTCATAAGAATCTACCAAAGCATTTTTCGAAGTTGCACCATCTTGCATTCCTACCAGCAATGGGGAAGATTTTGTTTCTGCAAATTTCCCCGAGCAATTTGTATTGTAAGTTTTTCTTAAATATTAGAAATTCTAGCTGGCATGTAGTCATTTCTCACTCTAGATACAATGTGCCTTTTTAGGACTGATTATGATGGTAAGCATTTTTTCATGTACTTGTTGGCCATTTGTGTCTTATTTGATCAAGTGTTGGTTTAAATTGTTTTTATTGGATTGTTTGCTTTCATATTATTGAGTTTAATGTGTCCTTTTAAAATTTTTGTATTATGGGTACAAGTTATTTGATGCCCGCAGGTATTTTTTCAGTCTATTGCTTGCATTTTCATTTGCTAACACTGTCTTGAGCAGATTTGAATATTTTTCAAGTTCAGTGTCTCCTTGTTTTGGTTGACGATTTATGCTTTTGTGACAAAACTAATAAATCATTATATATACCACAAAAGTGTAGAATTTTTCTTCTGTGTTTTCCACAAGAAATACCATTTTAGCTTTTCTGTTAAGCTGTGTAATATACTGTAAATCAAATTTTTGTATGGTGTTATATAAGGATTGATGTTCATTTTCTCCATGTGACTGTCCACTGTTCCAATTCTATTTGTTGGGAAGATTAGCATCTCTTCAATTAATTAGATTGGTGTCTTTGTTGAATCATATAGGTGTGGAGAAATCAGGACTGTGTGATTTGATACACTGATCTATATATATGTTTATATTTACATCAATACATGATCTTTGTTATTTTAGCTTTACAGTAAGTATTAAAATAATGTAGTTTAAGTCTGTCTGTCTTTGTTCTTCAGAAACATCTTGGCTATTCTAAAATACTGACATTTTCATATCAAAATAATTTTGTAATTTTTCTTTACAAACCATTCTAGGTTTTATATTAGGATTATGTAAAATTCAGTAGATAATTTTAGGGGGAATTTGTGTTTTGATAATGAGATGTTTCCAATTGATGGACATAGTGAATATCTCAATTTACTAAATCTTCTAAGTTCCTCCAGAAAAAATAAAATTGATTTTGCAGTGGATAATTAAAGCATATGTATTATTATAATTATATATGCGTATATATCATTAAGCATAATAATTATGTAAGCATAATAATTATATATCATTATAATTATTCCTAAGTATTTCAAGTTTTTATGCTATTGCATATGGTATTTATCTTTTAAGATTCCGCATTCCATTCCTTCATTAATTTTCTATGTATGTGTGTGTGTATCTATCTGTATTATGGCTGTGTGTATTTCCATATGTAATCGATTTTTGTATGCTTTAACCTTGTTACAGTCACATGTATATAACTTAAAATCTATATACAATGCCATATTGTTTCAGAAAAAAGATATTTTCATTACTAATATTTAGGGGTTTTTATTTATTTCTTTTTTTCTATTAATACTAGATTGAAATATACAATGTAATCTTGAGCAAAAGTGACAAGAACAGACATTCTTGACTTTCCCCTAATCTTAAGGAGAAAGTAGTCAGTCTTTTCCCATAAAGGACAAAGTTAACTGCAGGTTTTTCTTCCATATTCTCATCATCTTAAGTACATCTTATTATATTCCTAGTTGATAAGAATGTCTTTAATGAATAGTAATCAAATTATCACTTTTGATATGTCAATATATTGAATTCAATAGTCTGCAGATTTTTGAATCCATATTCTTGAAGAAATTTGGTTGGCTTTTTCATTTTTATAATGTTTGTTATAGTTTTATTATTAGGGTAATTATCAAATTATAAAGTTGAAAAGTTTTTCCCTTTTTTGCTTTTCTGAACAAAATTATATAACATTTGTAATACTTACAGCTTAAACATTTGAATCCACCATTGATGTCATCTAGGCCTGGAATTTGTATGGGAAAACTTTTAATTATAAATCTAATTTATTTAATGATATTGAGCCCTCAGGTTTTTTTAGTTCCTTGTGAATAAATATTTGAATATTTTCCTCTATATCCTCAAAGTTTTTGCCATTAAAGTGCTCATAGTAGTTTCTTACTACCCATGTATGTCTATGGGATCTCTAATCATGTTACCTTCTTTCAACCCTGCTATTGGTAATTTGTCTCCTGTTTTATCATTTAAGCAAAAGTTTCAGTAATTTTATGGACCTTTTCAAAAAATATATATATTGGTGCATTGATTTTCTCTTTTGGTAGTATGTTATCTGTCTCACCAAATTTCACCCTTATCTTTATTATTCCCTTACTTCTTAGTTACTTTGGGTTTAATTTCCTCCTTATTTTCCAGCTTCTTAAGGTTCACATGTAGACCATTGATGATAGGCATTTCTCCCTATGTACATATACTTAGACTCACCTGTAGCTTGGGATTATCTGGGACTTACACAGTGTCCATAAAGTCAGGAAGTATAAACATATATAATGTCACAAAGACATCTTCGATCTGTTAAAAAAACAAACAAAAAATCCTCTGTGTCTGTGTATGTGTCTACAATTTGTAAACACTCTGCAGTTCAAGCCATGAGCCAGAACTTAAAATCTGCTGGAGAGGTTTGTTGAGATTATTTTGGTTTTTGCTTTTCTGAGTTAAAAAAAAAAAAAAAAGGCAGACACACCAGAGATGGCTCTATGTTCCTTCACGTGTTCCCATCTCTCATCTTTGATTGTAGAAATTATTTTGAGTGGCAAATCATCAAATATTGAATGCTAATAAAGCTCCATAATCTTACATCTGCAGTTTTGAAATCCAAAAAGCTCCAGAAAAAATAATTTTTAAAAATTCATTTGGAGGTAAAACCTGAACTAAAGTAACATAAGACGGCTTAGTGTTTCTCTTAGTGGGAGTAATAAAAAGTTTCACTCAGAAAAAATGAGTTTAGTTATCAGGCGTTTCCCAGTCCCTTGCTGGGGTCTATATAATATATGGCACATGCACCTAATTTCATTTCTAAAATCAGGAAAAAGTGTGAATTTAAAACATATCTGGCACTAAGGGTTTCAGATAAGAGACTGTGTGACAGTTGTTCTTAGTTATGCCATTTTCCCTCGAAAACAATCATTACAGTTCACAGAGCACATCAGTGAGAATTTTTAAAAGGAGCCTAATTGTGATATGGTTTTGTTGAAATACAAGGCAGGTGAAAAGGAAAATAAATCTCAGGACCCCAAAATTACTAAGCCAAAGGGAAAAGTCAAGCTGGGAACTGCATCAGGCAAACTTGCCTCCCATTTTATCGCTAAATAAGATATCTACAAAGATAAGAAAGCTACATACTTCCTTCATAATTTGCCCTCTAGGGATTCCTTGTGGACCCCAAGATCTTTACCCTAAAACGGTTCTGATGAATTTTACCCTGACAACGTAAATTGATAGTTTGTCTTCACAGGTGCGAGACACAGGACAGAACTCCGAGTCATGCCTCTGCTCACCTGAAACAAATGCATATCTGATTGCTTCCTCTGAGGTAAAAATGCAGATTCACAAAGCTAGAGGAAGGCGTGACTATTCCTCTACTCCCATGATAAGGTTTGGATCTATGTTCCCACCCAAATCTCAGGTCGAATGATAATCGCCAATATCGAAGGTGGGGTCTGGTGGGAGGTGATCCGATCTTGGGGGTGAATCCTTCATGAATGGTTTAGCACCATCCTCTTGGTGACAGTGAGTGAGGGAGTTATTGCGAGATCTGGTTGTTTAAAGTGTGTAGCACTAGGCTTGGCATGGTGGCTCACGCCTGTAATCCCAGCACTTTGGGAAGCTGAGGTGGGTGGATCACCTGAGGTCGGGAGTTCAAGACCAGCCTGGCCAACATGGCGAAACCCCCTCTCTACTAAAAATACAAAAATTAGCCGGACATCGTAGCGGGCACCTGTAATCCCAGCTACTTCGGAGGCTGAGGCAGGAGAATTGCTTGAACCCGGGAGGCGGAGGCTGCAATGAGTCAACATCTCGCCATTGCACTCTAGACTGGGTAACATAGCAAGATTAATAAATAAATAAGTTTGCTTATGAGATGCTATTATTTTATTGTGCTTTTTTACATGTTTATTATATATTTCATACTTCTAAATGTATTAGGTAAATATATTTTTTATGCACATAAATTTATTGTTTTATATAACTTTAATATTTCATTACTTATCGATTATCTATTGCATATAAAGCACATGATGCTACACTGGTATTTGGAATTCATTACCCTAACTATACTGTAATTAAAATAATTATCCTAACTAGTACCAAAGGCTTCCACTTAGCAATCACTCGAAGTGTGCCAGCACCTCCACTCACTTCACGTCAAGCGATTCCCATCATTGTTTCACAGGTGGAGAAACCGAGTCCCAGGGCACTTGGGGTAAGGCGTTCAGGGGGCTTTCGGTCCGGAAGCAGCGTCGGGGCGGGAATTCGAACCCTGGGTTCCCACACTCGCCCGTGGCAGGGCCCCCAGGGCCTTTTCCCAAACTAATCACAGAAAGTGACGACCCGTTCGCCCGGCGGACCAGGGGCGTCAGGCAGGTCCTGGTCCAAGTGAGTGCCCGCCCCTGCCTCGAGGACACCTGGGGCGCCGCTGTTCTGCCCTGGGAGAGAGGGTGGGAAGTAAGTGAAATGCCGTCAGAAAGCTAAAGAACTACGGAGAAACTGAGACCCAGAGAAAGAGGCGGAGGTAGAGAGATGGGGAAGGAGAGCGCAGGTGGATGTGTAAAGGTGTTCATTTACACATTCAGAGACACAAATATAGGGAGAGACAGGGGCGCAGGCAGACACCCCGAGACAGGCTCGGTGAGTCGCAGGAGGAGACAGTCAGAGACCCCTAGAGCAAAGGAGATGGGCAGTCTAGATCAGGCGCGTCTACACCCGCGTTCGCCCTCAGGCTAAAATTGTCAGCTAGGACCACCTTCCTTCCCCTGGCCGCCCAAACCCCTCGCAGCTTGCAGGCTGCGGCTGCTGGCAACACCCGAGTAAGATCCTATCCAGCCGCTGCGCTGTACTTTCCAGGGAAGTGTAGACCTTACAGGGGACCGGCCCCGGTGCAGGGGCCGTCGCGCTAGCCAAGGGTGGCCTGCGGAGATCGACGCGGCCTCGCCTTCGGCCAATCAGGACTCAGCGGCCTCTTGGCTACGCCCACACGCGCACCCCCGGTGGGCCTGGGCTTTCCTTTGCACGTTCCTGCCCGCGTACGCTGCCCACGCAAGTGAGGTAAGCGGTGCTTTTTGCGCGTCTGGACAAATCCAAATCAGCCTGAGCTTTGCCGTCGCAACCCCCTAGCCAGGCGCCACGAGGATGTACGTGGCTCGCGCTTCCTTTTTTCCAAAGGCCGCCGAGTCCTTTGCGTGAACACGGAGTGACCAACGTATACTTCCTCCTTCTGCGAGACCTGCCTCTTTAGGATCCGAGTCCTATAGACTGAGCAGACTTGGCGCGGCACGCTGATTGAAAGCGGCGACAGCCCGTCAAGCATTCGCGTCTCTCCCCTCCCTTGACTTTCTTGGCAGGGTTAAGGGATAAGAGAAAGTGATGTTGCCTCAGTTCTGGGAGAGCCCGTTTGTGGGTCCGGCACAGGTATCCATGCGGACTTAGGCTGCAAAAGTCCTCTTGTGAAACGAGGAATAGGCTCGAGCCTTCGATTGGGTCGAGGGAGACGTCAATCAATGGATGGGCGGGTGCAAACGCAACACAACGTACAGTATTGCCTAGGGTTTGGCGGGAGGAGTAGACAGCGGGGAAATGAGGCGGCTTATCTCGATTGGCCCAGAAAGAAGGCGGTCTCGCCCTGTGTACTCCGGGATTGGCTAGAGCGAGCCGCGCCCCCCTCACGCCAACAACCACCGGTAAGCGAAGTGGGCCTAGCTATCCCGGGTTAGCAGCAGTAGCCAGATACGTTGAAAGGAGTGCAGAGAGGTCTCATTCAGCTCTCGAACAGACCTGACGTAGATCCGGAAGTAGCCCGCACCATCTCAATTATGGGGGGACACCTGTAGGCGACGAGAGAGGGACGCCGCGGGGAGCCAATAAAGCTCTGCAACCGGAAGCGTCTTCTGGAGGCTTCGCACCCGGAAGTGTGGCACCTCCCCGGTCGCACCCGGAAGTGTGATGCCACCGCCGCTACGGGGAAGTAATGGTATCCAGCCGGTTGAGATTCGGGGTTAAAACAGGTGTTTGTATATCTCTATTTCCTGAGGCCCATTAGAGTCTCCTCTTTTCGGAAAGTGTTGGAGGGGGCACGTATTTGGGCATGTTTTTGAATGTCTCGTCCTATTGAAATCCGTGGGGAAACGAGCAGTAGGAGTGTGTCCAAAGGGGCCTGACTCTATAAAGGCTTTTCAGAAGTTTCTTTCACTGCCCGTCACCCTCGATTCCCCTCCCCTTCAGGGATGTGCAGATGGAGGCCGGAGGAGACACTGCTGCCCCGGCCCCCGGGGGCGCGGAGGACTTGGAGGACACACAGTTCCCCAGTGAGGAAACTAGAGAAGGTGGAGGGGTTCACGCAGTCCCACTGGATCCCGAAGGCGAGGGCCTGGAGGAAACAGGTATGACTCCACTTAGTGGGGTCTTAAAATGGATCCCTAGGGGTTGGCATTGTTGGACGGGGGAAGGGTCAGTGGGTGATGAGTAGGGAGTCTTTTGGGACTCAAGAGAAGTGGCTTAAACCATAGCCGGGTCAGGAGGAGGTCATTGTGGACACATGGTGTAGTTTACTTCACTGAGGAAGTCATTGGATGTCAACGGATGCTCACTGGGGGTTTGGTGTGAGTTTAGGTCATTGAGGAATCAAAAAGGGAGGTGTCAGAACCAAAGAGGGTCACTGAGGATTTAGAGTGTTTAGGTCAAAGAATGCGCTGAAGAAAGTCAATAGATTCCAAGGAGTACTGTTTAGAAGTTAGTGTTTTTGAGGAGTAGGGTGTTATTTATTAAATAACAGAAGTGGCAAGGGGAATCAGTGAAGTTCCATGGGCACTCAGAGTATTTACATCATTGAAGTCACTGGTAGGCTGTTGAGAAGTCTTTAAGGAACCAAATGTTAGTGGATGTGTAAAGTTGTTCATTTGGGATTTAATGAAAGTCCGTGAGAAGTCTGTACCATTGATCACTTTGGAATTAGTGGATGTAAATGGAATCATTGGGAAGGATCAGTGATGTGAGAATAAATGTGGGTGGGGAGGTTGAGGACTTGGAAATTAATAGCAGGTAAGAGCAATTATTAGGAGGGAGTAATGATATTTGGGGACATGGGAGTGTCAGTCATGGGAATGTCAATAAGAGAATATGCAATTATTGGGATTTCGTGGGAAAATTATTGAGACATAGCTGCACATGGATAATAATGGCTGTCATTGGGGGACGAATGGGAATAAATGGATGTGTCAGTAGGGGCCATTGAAGTTGTGGGTTTTCATGAATGTTAATGATGGTCATGGGGAGGGGCAGTGAAAGTCATTAAAGTCTTCTGTGTTAGTGGATATTATAATGGTTACTGTAGGGAGGGGAGTGGATATCAATGAGATTGAAGGTGGTCAGGGGAGTGAGTGAAGGTCTCTGAAGTGCGAGAGTTGGTGGAAGTTAATGATGGTCATTGTTGGGGGTGGGGGGAGTGGACATGGAGTAGAATAAATTGTGGATCAGGGCAGTCATGGAGGATCACTGAAAAACCAGGTGTTAATGATTGTTAAAGTAGGGTCATTGGGGTGTTTGTGAACCACAGTGGGAGTGAATAGTGGATTAGGGGAGTCCTAAAGATCTGGGTGTTAGTGGATATTAATGACAGTCACTGGGAGAAATAGTGGACATTACCAAGAATATAAATGGGCGACCAGGAGAGTTAGTAGGGGTCATCACCTATCAGTGGGCATCACTGATAGGGTAGTGGTGGGGGAAGGGGCATTCAGACACTTAAGATATTAATATATGTTAATGGTGGCCATTGGGTGAGCAGAAATCAGGTGAAAAAATAGGGGTCAGAGGAGTTAATGGGGGATCATTGGAGATGAATAATCATCATCCAGAGTCAATGGGGTGCTTTGAAGACTTGGGAATGACAGTTATTGAAAGGGAAGTAATTGGTCTGTAGGAACATAGCAGGTCCAGTGGAATGACAATGAGAATGTGTTGGTTTATTAGGGTTTTAGGGAGATCACTGCGGGGTCCTAGGGCAGTCATTTGTCATTGAGGGGCATAGGAGACACTTGGAGGTCTGTGTCAGCATGCAGGGGTCCTGGAGGGGCTAGTAGATATTTGGTGGGTCCTTGGGGATGTGGGGTTAGGGGTTCACATGCAGATGACCCACCAGGGGCTCCCTTTCAGGATCCAAGGACAAGGACCAGCCACCCAGCCCATCACCACTGCCCCAGTCAGAGGCCCCGTCAAGCACCTCTCGGCTCTGGAGTCCTGCAGCCCCGGAGAATAGTCCCACGCGTAGCCCTGAGAGTAGCTCTGGAGGCCAGGGCGGGGACCCCAGTGATGAGGAGTGGCGCAGCCAGCGGAAGCATGTGTTTGTGCTGAGTGAAGCTGGCAAGCCCATCTACTCGCGGTACGGTAGTGTGGAGGCGCTGTCGGCTACCATGGGTGTAATGACTGCCCTGGTGTCCTTTGTGCAGAGTGCAGGAGATACCATCCGTGCTATCTACGCTGGTGAGCAAACAGGTGGGAGGCAGAATGGGGGACAGTGACCGGGAATATGGCTGGCATGGGTAGGTCTGTCTGCCTGCCTCAGGCACTATCCAGCCAGCCAGGGTTGGGTCCATGTGTGTGGATGGTCAGCCAGGGCTCTAACTGTGAGTGGCAGGAGGTGGGGGGTTCATCTCTGTCTGGCCTGCTGGTTTCTGAATGATTGACTTGCTGGGATCTGAGTGACTAGCTAGATACTTCTGTGTTGCCTGAGAACATGACTGTGGGGCCTGTGTGGCTGAGCTGTGTCTTTCTGGCTCTGTGTCAGCCCTTGTACCATCTCTTCCCACCTGCCCCTGCTCCGTGCTGTGTATCTAACCTACCTGTTCCTTTGGCCATCCCATCATGTCTCTGCAAATGTCCAGATTCCTCCAGCTTGTCCTTACCCCAGTCCAGGTGCCCACAGAGTGATCGTGTGGACTCGGGCCGGTGTGTGTATGGTAGGAGAGAGCGGAAGAGCCCCACTGTCTCCCTCTGGTCATTCCTGATCCAGCTCTACCCCCTCTTCTTATCCCTCCCTTCCTCAGAGGACCACAAGCTGGTGTTCCTACAACAGGGCCCACTGTTGCTGGTGGCCATGTCACGGACTTCTCAGTCAGCAGCCCAACTACGGGGGGAGCTGCTAGCTGTGCACGCACAGATCGTGAGCACGCTGACACGTGCCAGTGTCGCCCGCATCTTCGCACACAAGCAGAACTATGACCTCCGCCGCCTGCTGGCTGGCTCAGAGCGCACACTGGACCGGCTTCTGGACAGTGTGGAGCAGGACCCAGGAGCCCTGCTCCTGGGTGCCGTGCGCTGTGTGCCCCTTGCCCGCCCGCTGCGAGACGCACTGGGTGCGCTCCTCCGACGTTGCACAGCGCCTGGCCTGGCGCTGTCAGTGCTGGCAGTAGGCGGTCGACTGATAACAGCAGCCCAGGAGCGGAATGTGCTGGCCGAGTGCCGGCTGGACCCAGCTGACCTGCAATTGCTGCTCGACTGGGTGGGTGCACCAGCCTTTGCGGCAGGTGAGGCTTGGGCACCAGTGTGCCTGCCCCGCTTCAACCCTGATGGTTTTTTCTACGCCTACGTGGCCCGCCTGGATGCTATGCCTGTTTGCCTGCTGCTGCTTGGCACCCAACGTGAAGCCTTCCATGCCATGGCCGCCTGCCGGCGCCTGGTCGAAGACGGGATGCATGCCCTTGGTGCCATGCGTGTTCTTGGGGAGGCTGCCAGCTTCTCTAATGCCTCATCAGCCAGTGCTCCTGCCTACAGCGTGCAGGCTGTGGGGGCGCCGGGCCTCCGGCACTTCCTGTATAAGCCGCTGGACATCCCTGACCACCACCGCCAGCTGCCCCAGTTTACCAGGTAGGCCCTGACCCTAAGGCAACTGGCTGGGTGGGAAGGCCTGTCAAACCAGGAAGTTCAGCATCTCAGGGATGTGACTCAGGAGAGATAACCGGCCATGCTTAAGAAAGAGGGAACAGAACACGTCTCTGATGATGGGACATCTGTCATGGATCTAAAGGAATCCCCCTTTCTGGTGGAGAGCAGGGCCCTAGTACTCAGGGAATCCCCTAGTTTGATGAGGGAAGGTCAGCCTCCAACCCCTGAGAATTCTCAAGTCTCATGGGAGAGGCTCAGCTCCCTAACTTAATTGAAATCTCTAGACTGAGGGCGGAAATGGGCCAGCCAAGAAGGCCCTGGACTAACCTTGCCCTCTACCTCCCTCCATCATGGCAGCCCTGAGCTAGAGGCCCCCTACAGCAGAGAGGAGGAGCGGCAGCGGCTGTCGGACCTGTACCACCGCCTGCATGCTCGTCTCCACAACCCCTCGCGACCCCTGCGCCTCATTTACCACGTGGCCGAGAAGGAGACACTGCTGGCCTGGGTAAGTTGGGCAGGGCTCTGAGTGAATTAATTCCCCACTTCAAGCCTCCTTTCCCTATATTGTATTTCCTCCAGCCATAGTGCCTCCACCAAACACAGCAGGCCTCTGGCTGGACTGTGCCTTGCCTGCGACACTGTCCCTGCCTTTACACACACATCTTTGAAGCCCCTGACAACTAATGACCGTGACTCTAATCCGACATTAACCTCACCCTCCTGTGTGCTTTTCCCCGATTAGCAACCAGGACAGTGTCTTTGACTTTCCAGAGGCTCTGTTAACTACCATTGCTGTGCCTGCCAATTCCCTAGTAGCCCAGTCCATGTGTCTGGAGGTACCCCATTTATCACCAGCTCATTATGACTCCGTGAGTCCCCAGCACTCCTCAGACACTACAGGCTTGGTCCGTTGCTGTGCCCTCCACCCGGGGTATCCTTCTCTTGGGTCACCTCTGGGCTCCAACTCTCACTTCCTAGGGGTTTGCTAAAGGTCAGCTACTGAGGGAGGCCAGAGAAGGGGACCTCATCAGAAATGGCACCTTCCCCCAGGCCCTGCCATGTAATGCATATTTATTAATTCATTGCATGACTGCTGTGGATCAGGCATTGTCCTAGGCTAAGGATTTTGTTTTTAAATTTTTTTAACTTTCATTTTCAAATAACTTTAGATTTAGAAAGAAGTTGCAAAAACAATATAAAGAGTTTTTATATTTGTATTCAAAAAGAGTTATAAAGGGTGTGGTGAAAACCACGCCTGGCCAGACAGTGGTTTTCCTAACTCCATCATTCTTTCTACATTTATTGGTTGGAATTTTACTATAAATAACAACATGGGGCTGGATGTGATGGCTCACGCCTGTAATCCCAGAACTTTGGGAGGGTGAGGCGGGCAGATCACTTGAGGTCAGGAGTTCGAGACCAGCCTGGCCAACACAGTGAAACCCCATTTCTACTAAAAATACAAAAATTAGCTGGGTGTGGTGGTGTGTGCCTGTAATCTCAGCTATTCATGAGGCTGAGGCAGGAGTATCACTTGAACCTGGGAGGCGGAGGTTGCAGTGAGCCGACATCGTGCCACTGCACTTCAAAAGAAAAAAAAAAAAAGGAATAACTTTTTCTTCTCCTATTTATTGAATTTTTAATTTTCTATCAATATTATCTCATGGATTTTTCTTTAATTCAGTGAGTTAAAATCCTTCTCTAGCATTTATTTTGGTGTTCAAATTGCCTCTGATTTAGCCAGTGGGTACCCTGATTCAGCCAGGCTGATCCCTGTGTTTCTGACATGTCCCCTTCACTACGTGAGCACATCTTACTTGACTTTCTCTATTCCAGCCCTCAACTCAGCCATTTCTCCATGGAGCCTTTGTACCTTTTAGTAGAGATTGGAATTTAAAACCCAAGATATGGGCCGGGTGCAGTGGCTCATGCCTATAATCCCAGCACTTTGGGAGGCCAAGTGGGGGTGGAGAGGAGGCTGTGGGTCACAAGGTCAGGAGTTTGAGACCAGCCTGGCCAACGTGGTGAAACCCCATCTCTACTAAAAATACAAAAAATTAGCCGAGCTTGGTGGCATGCGCTTGTAATCCCAGCTACTCGGGAGGCTGAGGCAGGAGAATCGCTTGAACCTGGCAGGCGGAGGTTACAGTGAGCTGAGACCATGCCACTGCACTCCAGCCTGGGCAATAGCGAGACTCTGTGTCAAAAAAATTAAAAAAAAAAAATTAAAAAAAAAAACAAAACAAGATATGTTAGGACCAGAATTTTAAACCAAGTGATCAGAGTGGCCTCCCTGAGCAGATAGCATCTGAGTGCAGTAGGGAAGTATAGAGCTACATGGATATCAGGAGGAAGAGTACACCTGGCAGAGGGAAAGGACTGATATGTGGTGAGGTGGGACTGAGCCTGGCTATGTTTGAGGAATAGCAAGGAAAGTACAGAATGGCCGGAGCAGGGGGAGTGAAGGGGAGAGCTCTTGGAGGTGGCACAGGAAAGGCACTAGTGACCTTGTGGGATCAGGCCTCTCCATTTAGTATGAGGCATAACTTGAGTTCCTCTTTATATTATTCCCTGGCTGTTGATGAGGAAAACATAGTTGTATGAGTTTAGAACAGGACCTTGTACACAATAGGTTACTGACAGAATATTAAACATTGTTACTGTGTTCCCCAGTCCCCAGATGAGCAGACAGGTCTAGAGAGTACCCACAAACACAACCAGCATCACCCAGTTGAAGCCACTAGGTCCCGCTGACCCTTGGCTCATTAGTTGCACAGTATCAGCTTACCTACCTTAGCCCAGTATCTAGGCAGCACCCGGTAGGAGGTGCTGCCAGGTACAGGTTCCAGGTTGCAGGAGGCAGACATGCAGCTGCATTGGGGTAGACAGGGTTGTCCATAGCCAGCTCTGGCCCATCTGACTCTGTCTCCTCCCAAACCCCCAGGTGACCTCCAAATTCGAGCTCTATACCTGCCTCAGCCCTCTGGTGACCAAGGCAGGTGCAATCTTGGTAGTGACCAAACTTCTGCGCTGGGTGAAGAAAGAGGAGGACCGGCTCTTCATTCGCTACCCACCCAAGTACTCCACACCACCAGCCCCCTCTACGGACCAAGCTGCCCACAATGGCTTGTTCACTGGACTCTGATAGATGGAGCTCCCAGACCAGGCAGTGCTGGGAGCAACCACCTTTGTTTTTTTACCTTCTGTCCACCCTGGAAATGTGGGTGGGGGTGTGTCCATGGTTAGTCATTGTCTCCCTAGGCAATGGGGCAAGATCTGAAGGCCCGTCTATGAAAGAGATGGTGGCAGCAGCCAGGCAAGCAGGCTGCTTTCCTCACCCGGTCATGCACCTCCCCGTCTGGGGAAATCCTTAGGCCTCCCTCTCCCTTCCCTCTGTCTCATCTCCTCCACTTGAATGATGCTCTAGCCTCTGTCAGGGACTGTCCCCTCCAAACTTGCTTCAGGGGTCTGCCTCCTCAGTTGAATCTCAGCCGTGAGTGTCCAGATCTGGCCAAGGTCTCTAGGGTGGCCCACAGGGGTGCTGGAATTGACACTTCAGGGCCAGGCTATGCTTGGAACTGGCCTGAGGGTATTAAAGAAAAAAACTACATAAAAGTCCTAAAAGTAAGACCCACAAGGATATTCCTTTGCCCTTCTTGTAGTTTTCTTCATCTTTACCCTGCCAGAAATGACCTCCCTCAATGCCGGCTGCTGCTAACATAAATGAGAAGGTGGCCTGTAGTGTCCACCTGTGGAACCCAGGACACAAAGCACCTGACTGCACACAGTGGCTGAAATCCAGCATTTTTACGTAGGAGATGCACTTAGCTTCTAAGCCTCATTTTACTCATCTGTGAAACAGAGATAAGTAACCCTCTCTCGTAAACTTTGATGAAAATTTGTGAACGAAAACAGACTCGAACTATTGTGCACCACCACACAGCACATGCACCTCTGTCCCAGACTTTGACAACCTGCACAAGACAAGCAGCCTAAAGCAGGAGAGACCTTCCTAGGGTTTTGTATGTGTGCACACTACCCTCACTCCCCAACTGGCCATTACCCAGCTCTGCCCTTGTTTGTGGAGTTACAGCCTCAAGGTTGTAGCATGCAATCGGGGCGCAGTGTGTTCCGCGCTTGCCCAGAGCCGACTCCTGAGTCGACCGGTGGCATAACCGCGGACTGCACGCATGCGCGCTGAAAAGCCTTTCGCCCTCACGTGGTTTCTTTTTCAACCAGTCATCAAGCAAGGCTCACGCGCCGGCCCCGCGTTGGAAAATGGCGGGGAAGCTGAAATCTCTGAATGTGGAGGCGCCAGAAGCCGCTGAGGAGGCTGAAGGTAGTGAGGGCAAGTGGGCTGCACTCCTTTCTCTCTAACCAGGGCAGAAAGGAGGGAGGATTCATTCCATTACAATAATGAAATAATGATATTCCAATATTTTTTAAATAAAATGTTAAGCCTTTTGTTATTGAAGAAAAACAGTATTTTAACCGTTCAGCAGAGTGGAGATAAATTAACAGGCATATTCTTACCATCAAGATTAACTTTTGTCAACTCTAGTGAATACGTTGTTGAAAGTAAACAACACATAGTTCAGTACGCAAGTCTTCAAACAAAAGTGGGGCGGTGGGGATGTTCTCATAAAAATCACCTTGCTGCAGCCACCCCTTATTAACAGTAATTCCCAATGTCGCCATTTCACACCTAACACCTATCACACTTTGATGGACTCTTAAACCTCTTAATCGAACATGGCCTCCCCCACAGCCTCTTTTCTCCAGGGTATCGACTTGAATGACAGGCAAAGGTGGGTGGAGGGGTGTAGTCCTAGACACTATTGGAAATTGTATTCCATCCAAAAGAAAAAAAAATCTCAGACCGGGCACGGAGGCTCACACCTGTAATCCCAGCACTTTGGGAGGCTGAGGCGGGCAGATGACGAGGTCAGGAGTTAGAGATCAGCCTGACCAACATGGTGAAACCCTGTCTCTACTAAAAACTATATATATGTGTGTGTGTGTGTGTGTGTGTGTATATGTATATGTAAATTAGCCGAACGTGGTGGCGTGGACCTGTAATCCCAGCTACTCAGGAAGCTGAGGCAGGAGAATCTCTTGAACCTGGGAAGCGGAGGTTGCAGTGAGCTGAGATCACGTCACTGCACTCTAGCCTGTGTGACAGAGCGAGACTCAGTCTCAAAAAAAAAGAAGAAAAAAATCTTCCTTGGCCGGGCTTGGTGGCTCACTCCTGTAATCCCAGCACTTGGGAAGGCTGAGGTGAGTGGGTCACCTGAGGTCAGGAGTTCGAGACCAGCCTGGCCAACATGGCAAAAGCTCGTCTCTACTAAAAACAAAAATTGGCCAGGTGTGGTTGGCGGGTGCCTGTAGTCCTAGCTACTTGGGAGGCTGAGGCAGGAGAATTGCTTGAACCCAGGAGGCGGAGGTTACAGTGAGCTGACATCGTGCCACCGTACTCCAGCACAGACAACAGAGAGAAAAAAAAGAAAAAAAGAAAAAAAAATTCCCAAGGCAGTAATGCATTTGTATGCCACTAGTATTTTTTGTGTTGTTACAGAAGTATTCAAAGTGTACCAACGTAGAGAAAATAGCATAAACAAAGCCCATGTACTCATCACTATGCTTCAACTGTTGTCACCTTTCTGCCCCACTTTTATCTATCTCTAACACCCCTTTCTGCACACTCTTTAAACCACTGTATTAATAAACACACTAGACTGCATCCTGCCAGACCTACCCATACAGACATCAAAGTAATGATTATTGTTTATTACCTGACCTAGGATGCGAGCTCCATGAGAACAGAGACTGTTTACCTCTCACTCCCCTGCACCTAAAACAATGCCTGCTTGGTGTAAAGTAGGTGTTCAGTAATTTTTTAATGTGTGACTAATGAAATAACTTCCACACAGAGAGCTGTTTTAGATAAGAGCCACATACTAAGTGCCAGCATTCAACGAAAGACAGACGGAAATAAGACAGATGCAAATAGATCTCATATATTAACTGTGTAATACTTAGCTGCCACTACAATTTTAAAAAAAACTGTTTTTGTATCAACCTTTCAAATTCCTCAAAATTAAAGTTATGACTGACTTCACTAGCAAAGGAAAAACTGAAAGATGTATCCAGTTGCCATTTCTAGCCCATCAAATTGGCTTTATAAAGGGAAGAATAGTATCTGGTATTGATGACCTTGTAGAGAAACAGGCCTTTTCCTGCCTCAGGGAAGAGAGCTGACTCAAAGTAAAGGCTTTGCTAGAGGCAGTTTGGCAGCGTATTTTTAGCATCTAAAATGCTCTTCCACTTCTGCAGTCACCATGCTATGTAATCATAGGAGAATACGTTAAGTGGACCAGGAATGGTCATTGGAGTGTTGATGTAGGCACAACACAGTCACTTAAATGGCTAAGTCTAGGTTTATGTGTGCATGCTGTGGAATGTCTCTGTGGTGGATTTTTTTTTTAAGAGGTAGAAAAAAATTCTAATTTAAATGTACTAAAATTAAATTTTAAGTTGATAGGATTATTATTGACACACAAGGAGCTCCAAAATAGACCATATTTTTATTAGAGATAAGCCAGTTGGGATTGAAACAAAAATGGAGGAGGTTATAGCCCTGTGTATGTTGCACAGAAAAAGTGTCTGAATGGTAAAAGCCTCAGTGATAACTCTGGACGAGGGATTTGGATTTTGGGAGTAGTGCAGAGGTAGAGGCATTTTTGTGATTTGTTGTTCTATTTTTCTTTTAGAAAAATGTAAGTAGTCATATATAATTTTAAAATATAAGGGAGAAGAGGGAAAATTTTGAATGGCGACCAAGGATCCTATATTCATATTGGATCAGTATTAACATCCAGGTTTTAATTGTTGTACTGTGGTTACCTGGTAGATTCCCTTTGTATACAGGAAATAGACACTGGAATAGTAAGGAGTAATGAGTCAAGTTGCCTGCAACTTATTATTCAGAATCACTTACAAATGGGGAATCTGATAAAGGGCAAAATGGGAGCACTGTGGCCTATTTTTACAACTTTTGTGTACATCTGAAATTATTTCAAAATAAAATGTTCAAAAGGGTGCTCTTACTGTGCTGGCCGTTTTCTTTTGTAATGGACTTTGTGTGTCTGTGTCAAAGCATTAGTTGGATTATTTAAAAGATTTACTTATTACCCACTCTTGGCCTTATTTCTTGACTAGCACTAGAAAGCAGAGAGAGGAAAAACACAGATGGAGCTTTTGCAGAAATGGTTGCAAATGCCAGACATAAAAAAGATGTGGAGACGATCAGGAAATTAATGCATAGCCTGGGTATTGGGAGATGTTGCCTGATGAGTATTAATCTTGTCAGTTGTGATTATAGGATTGGGGTCATCTAAGAAAATGTCCTTAAGTAGCTGAGACTCCTGATGAAGTATCTGAGAATAAAACGTCAAGAAGCCTGGGCATTGCTTAAAAATTATTCCACAGAGGAGAAACATAGCTGAAACAAATAGGGTGAATATTAATGATTGTCAGATCTGGACAATGAGCATATGAGAGTTAATCATAATATCTTCTCTACTCTCATGTGCATTTGAAAGTTCTCGTAATAAGGTACTAAAAATAAAACAATCACAGACACCTCCCCTTGGTATTAAAGTAGCTTTACTTCTTTGTCTTATTTCCAAAATATTAAGAATATTTTTGAAATTAAAAAAATCTCAGGAGGGGACATGCCAACTTGTTCCAAGTGATCGTATCAGGGGAAGCAGTGAGATTTAGGATTAAGGAGAAAAGAGGAAATTTCGTTTTTGACGTCACATATTTCTTTGTTTGAATTTTCTTAGAATTTTAGTTGAGTAAGAAAGTAAAATTTAGAGCAATACATGAAATGTATTTTACTAAAAGACCAAATGTTGTCACCAAACTGCTGGCAGTGGTTACTTCTGGGAAGGGGAGTGACTTGGAGAAGGGGCTGCTGGTGAGGGGAGACTTCCTTTAAATTTTGTTCTTCCACATTTGTTTATTATGTAAGTTATTCTACATGTGTTTATTATGTAATTTAAATGTTAAAATGCAAATTAAAATAATACATACTAACTTATAAAGGATTTCAGGCCAAACAAAAAGACATAAAGAAGGTGAACATACCACCAAATATTTCAAAAAATATCTAATAAGCTCAGGTTAAAAAGCCCTGATTTACAACATGGATTTTAATGGCTGCAAAGAATTTCATCCTACAAACGTGCTGTAATTAATCCCCTAAGGTATCTTCAAGTTATTTCCTTTTTTTTTTTTTGAGACAGAGTTTTGTTCTTGTTGCCCAGGCTGAAGTGCAATGGTGCCATCTCGGCTCACTGCAACCTCTGTCCTCTGGGTTCGAGCAATTCTCCTGCCTCAGCCTCCTGAGTAGTTGGGGTTACAGGCACACACCAACACGTCCGGCTAATTTTTGTATTTTTAGTAGAGTTGAGGTTTTGCCACACTGGCCAGGCTGGTCTCAAACTCCTGACCTCAGGTGATCCACCCGCTTTGGCCTCCCAAAGTGCTGGCATTACAGGCGTGAGCCACCGCGCCCAGCTGTTACTTCTGAGTTTAAAAGTATAAACAGTGAAACAACATCTCGCCCACCACCCTTAATTATGTCCTTAAGAGGCATTCCGAGGAGTGGAATTTCTGATCAAGAGGAAATGAATGAGGTTTTGGTATTTATTTATCAGAAAGTTTGAAATGAAACAGTTTTTGCCGGTTGGCAAAAAAAATAACAAAACTAAAAAATAAATGAAGAAGATTAAAAACATACTTGCCTGGTAAGAGTATGATTTTTGGGCCTGAGACAGGTGAAAGGCAATTTCCTATCAGCCAAATTCCATAATATACATACCTTTGACCCACCAAGTAGCATCTAAGTAGTACTCTATGTGTACCCAGTAGATACACTCTAATGCAAGCACAAAGAATAATGTACAAGGATGGTGTACTAGGTTAAATTGTGTCCCTTCAAAATTCATATCCAACAGAAATTCAGAAATGTGACTTATTTGGAAGTAGGGTCTTTGCAGATATAGTTAGTGAAGAGGAGGTCACACTGGATTAGGGAGGGCCATATTCAACGGCTGGTGTCCTTATAAGTAGAGGGAAATATAGACACATAAAGATATGAGAGTGGCAGGTGAAGACACAGACACAGAGGGAAGACCCAGTTTGTGGTACTTTGTTATGGCAGCTTGACAACACAAATGCAGATGATCACTGTGGCATTCTTTGTAACAGCAAACTAAGGTAAACAGCTTAAATATCCATCAATAGGATATTGCTCTGAAATTATGGTATATCCACACAGTGGAATGCCGTGCAGCCACTAAAAAGAATAAAAAGATCACTGGTGTACATTGCCAAATGAAAACTACAAGATGGGGTGCATAATGTACAACATGCTACCACTTACGTAGAAAATGTGGCATGTGGGTTGGGCACAGTGGCTCACATCTGTAAACGTCTGTAATCCCAGCACTTTGGGAGGCTGAGGCGTGCGGATCACGAGGTCAGGAGATCAAGACCATGCTGGCTAACATGGTGAAACCCCGTCTCTACTAAAAATACAAAAAAAAAAGAAAAATTAGCCTGGTGTGGTGGCGGGCACCTGTAGTCCCAGCTACTCTGGAGGCTGAGGGGGAGAATGGTGTGAACCCGGAAGGCGGAGCTTGCAGTAAGCTGGGATCACCCCACTGCACTCCAGCCTGGGCGACAGAGCAAGACTCCGTCTCAAAAAACAAACAAACAAAAAAACAAAAGAAAAGAAAATGTGGGATGTAGCTGGCCGTGGTGGCTCACGCCTGTAATCCTAGCACTTTGGGAGGCCGAGGCGGGTGGGTTGCCTGAGCTCAGGAGTTTGAGACCAGCCTGGGCAACACAGTAAAACCCCATGTCTAAAATACAAAACCCCATGTCTAAAATACAAAAAATTAGCCAGGCGTGGTGGCATGCGCCTTTAGTCCCAGCTACTCAGGAGGCTGAGGCAGGAGAATCGCTTGAACCTGGGAGGCAGAGGTTGCAGTGAGC
>NW_012115688.1:925937-933805 GCF_000951035.1 Colobus angolensis palliatus | reverse complement strand
GCTGAGGCAGGAGAATCGCTTGAACCTGGGAGGCAGAGGTTGCAGTGAGCTGAGATCGTGCCACTGCACTCCAGCCTGGGCAACAGAACCAGATTCCATCTCAAAAACAACAACAACAAAATGAAAAACAAAATGAAAATGTGGGAGGTATATTTGTATATGCATTGAATTATCTCCAAGTACCTACACATAGCTTGTAATGCTAGTGGCCTCTGAGGAGAATTGGAGAACTTAAAGTCTGAGGGAGAGGAAATTTTCACTGTATACTATTGTGGGTAAGCGTTTCTTCATTAACATTTTGGCTATCATGTTTGCGAGCTGCCTTTCATCTTCTCTGTTCAATTTTCCTTAGAGAGGCATAGGTCACTGAGATTGGACCTTTACCATTGATTTCAAGACTTAAGGATTTTTTTTTAACGTTAATATTTTCCTGTGGTTTTTCTTGTTTGAATTTTAGAAGTAACACAGGCTCATGTTAAAATATACATAGAAGTATATATGGTGAAAAGTGTGGTGAATCAGGGTTCAAATAAGGTCTGTTCATTTAATTGATTGATATATGCCTCAAGTCTTTTTTAATCTGTAGGATTTCCCCCTCCCTCATTTTCTTCTTTGCAACTTACTTGTTGAAGAAACAGGTTTTCCTGTGGAGTTTCCCACAGTCCACATGATATTGAGCACATCCCCAGTGGTGTCATAATGTGTTTTCCTGCCCTTTGTACTTCCTCTGAATTCATATTTAGATGTGGAAACCTGATGGGATTCCATCAGGCTTTTTTGGTTTTGGTGGGGGTTTTGGGGGTAAAAATCCTTCATCAGCCATGTTGTGTTCTTCCATCTAGAGGCTCATAGGGAGCACTCCCCAAGGCAGCTTGTAAGTGCACTCTGAGCTGCAGTCCTCAACTTAGCTGAAATAAACTCTCTATATTAAAAATAAAAATAAAAATCCATTGAACTGGAGCTGCAGGGTAAAGAAAGAAAAAGAGAGAGGCTCACAATAGCCAGTTGTCTTTTTTTGATGTTAGTAGCCATTAGTAACTATTACCTAGATCTATAAGTTCATTAAGAATGTATAAATTATGAGCTATAATTATTTCAAAGAAATTCATATGAAATCTTCCTGCCCTATTGCTCTGGTTAGAACTTCATAATGATCTTGAACAGCAGCATCAGCAAACATGCATTCCCTTCTTTCACCCCTGAGTTTCATTAAGGGGATGTTTATAGTGGTGTCTTTTAACCCCTCAGGGAGAAGCTGACCCTTAGGGGTCCTGATTTATCTAGCACACACCATAAACCTCAAGGGCAAGAGACGGGGGCCCTACTTCGGATGGAAATCTGTCTCTCATCCCATCCTTAGCCCCAGCCCAGGGGTGTCTGCAGACCCCGCTGGGACTTCCTACTTCCCTTCTCTCTCCCCTCTCACTCTCGCTATGTCCTGTAATTTTGATTTTCGTTTCTACAGGGCAAGCCAAGTCTTTGAAGACTGAAGACTTGCTGGCAATGGTGATAAAGCTGCAGAAAGGTCATGTGTCTCTTTGTTTCTGAGGCTCAGCCTGGGGTTTCAAGTCAGAAAGACATGGTTCAAATTCAGCCACCTCAACTCACAACCTCAGGAAATTATCCCATTGCACTTTCTCCCTCTTATACAATTTAATTCTTTGAACCAAGAATACAGCCTCACAGTTCAAAATTCAAGAAGTTTAAAGGAAAGGAAAAACCAGTTCCCCTGCCATCCCTACTCCCTCCCCCCACACACCGGTCATCCATTTCCCTGACTCAAGGGCAAGCAGCTATTGTTTTTCAATTCTTAAGTATCTTTCTAGAGGTTTTTAAAAAATGCATTCATGGATGTATTTTTTTTGTCCTCCCTTTTTACATACAAATGGCAGTGCAGTTGGTTTTGCACCTTGCTTTGCTTTTTGCAGGAGATCTGGGAGCCAGTGTGCACCCAGTATCTACATCAGAGCCGAGGCAGTGCTGGCCAGAGGTTAGACCCCCAGTCCATTCTTATCTTAAAAAACTATCACGTCAGTCTATTCCAAACAAAAACAGTAGTCTCCCCTTCTCCCACTCTGTGGCTGCCTGCAGAGGAAGTGCCCTGGGACTGCTGCCTAGGTAAAATTAGGGAGAGAAATTGCAGGGCCAGAAATGCAGTGACCCAAACTGATCATTTCCAGTAAAACAAAGACCCCCAGAGATTTCTGTCAGTCATAATCAGCACCGTGGAGAGCACCCACTCACCTGGAAGTCACAGAAGCTGGAGTGGGTGACCTTGGAAAATCCAGGGTCTGAATTTATTAACCCCAGAGTGTCTGAGGGGTCGGCAGTGAGACCTGGCAAGGGTTGGGCAGCTTTTTGCCCCCGTTCTGTGTTGCCAGCCTTGAAGCCAAAGAGGCATGAGAAGGAAGTCTCCTGCATATAGAGCACTGAAACAGGGACTATGAGAAGTTAGAGGTGACTCTCTAAAGGGACAGTGATCACCCTATCACTGGGAAACTTGCCACCAGCAGTGTAAAAGCAGGGTTTCCCCATTTCTCAGATGAGGCCAGTACCAGAGTCCAGACTGACAACCCTTCCTGTCTGGCTTTTGATAGGGCGGGGCAGATGGGACGTCTCCATTGGCTTACACCACACTCAGAGTTACATCTAAAGGCTTCCACGATGGCCCAAGAGGCCCTGAGTGATATCACTTCCCACTTCCCCCACCTCACCTTCTGCTACTCTCCACTTGCTCACTAGACCTGAGCCACACCAGCCCCTCACTGTTACTTTCGACACATGCCTCACCCGCTCCTGCCACACTATGGGGAATTTGCACTTGTTCCCTTCTGCCTTGTTGCACTCTGCCTGGAATGGGTCCCGCCTCCACACTCTGCCCCGACAGAACTGCAGGACCTGCTTCCCTGTCCTCGTCTGGGCCCTTTCCCTATCTCCAGACATGCCTTTTACCCTTTTGCTCTTCAACGCTTTGCCTCACTTTATTTCTCTTCACAGCAGCTACTGCCACCTGAATTGATTTGTTTACCTTTGCTCAATGTCCATCTCCCCAGCCCAGAATACAAGCCCTTCAAGGGGCTCTGGCAGAGCTCAGCACACAGCAGGTGCTCAATATATGCCTGTTAATTGATAGCAGCAGACACAGTGCTTCTCCGTCTGCCTTGGACAGCCAGACACCAGTCTTCTCTGGCTCAGTCTTTCTTCCTTTCTTTCTTCAGAGGGAAGTCTGGAGCCACAGATAGAGGACCTGATTAACCGGATTAACGAGCTTCAGCAAGGTAAACTTGGGGACCTAGCCTGGCCAGCTGGGGCCAGCAGGAAGAGCCTGGATTTACAATGAATCAACCTCCTCATCTATAAAATCTAGGCCCCTGTAGGGTTGTTTGAAGATGAATATTCAGTGTCATATTTGTGAGAGAACAGCAAGGCTAGAAGACTCACACAGTGTCTTCTTCCCTTCTTGGCCCAGCAAAGAAGAAATCCAGTGAGGAACTGAGAGAGACCCACACTCTCTGGGAGACCCTGCATAGGGAATTAGACTCCTGTAAGTGGGGCCAAAAGAGGGACCCATCAACACTGCGGATGCTTCTGTGCATACCTCAGGGCCTTTGCACAGGCTGTTCCCCCGGCCTACAATGCTCTTAGCTCACATAATCTGTATTGCCTCTCACTGTCTCATGTCATCTTTCAGCTCTCAGCTCAAATTTCACCCTGACAGGCCTATCTTGATGGTCTCATCTCAGAATAGAATCCTGCCCTTTCTTGGTCATTCTCACGCCCCTGGCTGATTTGTTTCTTAGGAGCCTTTATGTCCACCTGACATTGTGTGTGTATTTCTTTATCGCCATCTCTCTCCTCAGTGTAAACCTTGTACATTCTTCAGGGTCTTCAGTCCTTCAACATTTACAAGGAATATGGGCATAGAGGGGGAGAAGCTGGATCAGGATGGTCCTTGTGGGAGATGGGTGCAAGGGTGGCAAGAAGATACGTCAGCTCTCCTAGGGCTGTACTACACCTTCTGTGTGGCTTTCCCCTTATATGAAGTTGCAGTGGGGATGGCGATGGGGTGCCTAGAGGCTGAAAGTGTCATTGTGTTTTTCAGTGAATGGAGAGAAAGTGCACCTAGAGGAGGTCTTGAGCAAAAAGCAAGGTATTTACCAGTTGCTGTGTCTTCCTTATTCTACTCTTCCGTCCTACAAAAGTCCATACTCCTCAGAGCAGCCAGAGGAATCCCACTGAAACCTAAGTCAGGGTGCTTCCCTCTCTGCACAGATCTCTCCCTGGATCGCTGCCTTACTTGGAGTAAACACCCAAGTCCTCACAGTGCCCTCCAGCCTGACATGATGTGGGGCCCATTACCTCTGGCCAACCCTGACTCCCCAAGAGCTCCCAAAGGGTTCCCTTGGTTCCTTCCCCACAGAGGCACTCAGGATCCTCCAGATGCACTGCCAAGAGAAGGAAAGTGAGGCTCGGAGGTAAGTGGCCCTGCCTCAGCTCTTCCCCACCTCATTCCCCAGGTGAAAAAGGAGGGAGCAAGAGCTATGGAAATCAATCTTGGACATGGAAGCCTCATTTTACCTTTCTATAAATAGAGCAGTTAGACAAAAGACTTTCTTGGTTATCTCTGATATTAAATGGTCGTGTTAAGATTAATTTACTCATTTAATTATTTGTTACTAATTTCTTTATCAAATATATTCCATCCATTGGTGTTAGCCTCAGTCTTTTGCTGTTGGCTATCCAGGTCCTTTGATATCCATTCACTTGCTTATTTGTCTGCTTATTTTAAGCCCCAGTCATCCATTTGCCCACCCATTCATCTACTTACCTATCTAGCCATTCACCTACTTACTCATTCATCCATTCATCCATCTACCCAACTATCCAACCATGTCATCCAGCCAGATGGCTATTTTATCTCCAACCTTCCACCTAACAATCTTCCATCCATCCAATCATGCATTCATCCTCTCTCTATCCTTCCCGTTATATATTCACTTAGCCAACCATCCATCCAGACATCTATCCTTTCTTCTAGCAATCCTTTCTTTCTCTATCCAGCCATTATTCTTCTACTCATCATTTCTCTAATCAGCTATCGTTTCTCCAGCCAGCAACTCACACATCCAATCAACTGTCTCTCCAACCGTGTATCCATCCATCTCTTCATCCTCTCAAGTAGCTGGAATTATAGGCATGTGCTACCATGTCTGGCTAATTTTGTATTTTTAGTAGAGATGGGGTTTCTCCACGTTGGTCAGGCTGGTCTTGAACTCTTGACCTCAGGTGATCCTGCCTGCCTCAGCCTCCCAAAGTGCTAGGATTTCAGGTGTCAGCTACCACACCCAGCATCCTCTGAACCTTTACTTAGCACATTCCTGTTACCAGAGGTCTCACAGCCTGGTGCACCATGACTTTAATTGCATGGGGAAACCTGATGTTAGCTAATGTGTGTATACTTAACCACACTACTCACACTGTCTGATGGACATTTATGCTCATTTATGTACCTAATCCTCATAATGACAATTATAAGAGTTAAAGGCTAATGTCACCCTCCACACCACCATTTTACATATGAGGAAACTGAGACCTAGAGAGGTTAAGTAACTTGCCCAGGGTCACAGTGAAGTAACAGGTCAGGCTTCAAGCCAGGATGTTACAGAATCTGTGGTGCCAGATTACCACATGCCTCACAAAGCTTTTTTGGGAAGGCAGAGTTCATTCCATGGGGGACAGGATGGACAGGGTGATGTTCTCAACAGAGGCCCATGAAGGTTCTCGTTCAATAGGGGAAATGAGAAAGGTGAGTGCTGTGAACAGACATCCCAACTCCCACTCCTGCTGGAGTGAATGGTGGGTCATTCAGAGAATGCCACTCAGGGTTGTCTTTCCCTTCCCAGGAAGCACACGTTGCAACAGTACATGGAACAAATTTTTGTCTATAACTCTCAGGTTTCAGAGTCCCAAACAGAGGAATCTGGGGTAACTCCCAAGCCTGGGGCTTGGCAGACCACAGTGTAGAAAGTGGGAGCAGGGCTTGCATCAGGGAGAGTTTATTGGAAGAGGTGCTGTAGGAACCAAAGCTTAGAGGATAAAACCCATGAAGCGGCTCCCAGCAGAGGAAGCATGGGCAGGATCTGAAGGCCCGCACATGAGGAGCCCCCATCAGGGGTCAGGCCTAGCATGTGTTCTCTCATTCCTGGGTGTCGGCCTCCAGGTTGGATGTCAAAGGACAGCTGGAGGATCTGACGGGCCAGCACAAGGACCTCTGGGAATTCCACGTGAGCCATTAATTATCATTGCCTGCAACCAAAGCCACTCCTCCCCTGGCTTTAGTGTCCCACTGACTGGCCCAGAGTGCACCCCTGCCCAGGCCCAATGCTGTGGGATAGTCCTTGATTCCTTGCTTCCTCTTGTCCACCTATTCAGTCCGTCAGCTTTTATCTAAAATCAACTTAAGTCTCACCATGCCTTACTGCCACACCCAGCATCACCTTCCCAGACGGGTGCGTACCATTGTGATCCACTTTCCCCCTGCTCACCCAGAGTATGTTTATCTTGCAGTGGCAAATGGCAGCCCAGAGAAAGCTATGGTCAGGTCATTCCTTCATTCAGCTAATGTCAATGGCTGCACCGGGCTGCATTTGAGGCAGTGAGAGAGGGTAGCAGATCAAAGAGGCCACGTCTTTAGCAGATCA
This sequence comes from Colobus angolensis palliatus, assembly GCF_000951035.1. NCBI lineage: Eukaryota > Metazoa > Chordata > Mammalia > Primates > Cercopithecidae > Colobus > Colobus angolensis. The sequence continues at coordinate 927,104 of NW_012115688.1, read as the reverse complement.
CAGTGGCTGTCTCAAGCTGGTTGGGGACAGTGGAGGCACCAAGAAAGTTAGTGACTAGATCGTGGAACGTCAGTGGGAAGGCCTCTAAGCAAGTGACATCTCAACGCAGAGGTGAAGGAAGTGAGGGAAGAAGCGGTGCAGGTATCTGGGTACAGAAGGAATGCCCTGGGACTGGACAGTGCGGAGCCGCAGACTGGGGAGTGGAGGATGAGGAGAGTGGGAAGAGTTCAAGTTTGAGAGGTGCCTGGAGACATGCAGAGCGTTTGGGGGGAGGTGGGTGGGTCTCCAGCCACAGCAGAAACTGCACATTGAGTTAATAAATAGTTGAATGAATGAATGACCTAATGTACGTGAACACAGACTTCCCGAGAAGCACAAAAGGGGAGGGGCGGGCCGTGTAGCCAAGAGGACAGTCAGACGGGCAGGCCTCCTCTTTGTCCTCGCAGATGCTGGAGCAGCGACTGGCCCGGGAGATCCGTGCCCTGGAGAGGAGCAAGGAGCAGCTGCTCTCGGAGAGTGAGCCTCCCGCGCCAGGTGGGCCGGGGGAGGGGCATGTGGTTGGGCCTCGGCCCTGCCCCTGACGCCCGCCCACCCGCAGGGAGGCTGGTGCGCGCCAAGCTGCGGGACGTGGAGCGGCGGCTGCGCTCGCTGCCTGAGATCGAGGGCGCCAGGGCGGTGAATGACGGGTGAGAGGGGAAGGGAGGTGTGGGCGAGGAGGGCAGGGACAGGGCGGAGGGGAACCGGCCCAGGTCCCCCGCTTTTCCCCCACTGTCCCTTCCCCCGCCTGTGCCTCCCTCGGCGTCGTCGGGTCTCCGCGTCTCGTGGCTTCTTCCTTGTTCCCTAGACTCTCCCTCTCTTCCTCCTCTCTCTCCTCCGCCCCTTTTCCGCAGGCTGAAGGCGGAGCTGGAGATATTCGGTGAGCAGGTCCAGAGCGCCCCCGGGGTCGGGGCCGGCGAGGGAGAGGTAGGGAGGCGGGGCGGGCAGGGGCCGAGTCAGGAGAGAGCGGGCAGGGGTCCTGGGAGTGGCCCCTGAGAGTGGGGTCTGTGGGGAGCAGGGCGGCCCCGGATGTAGAGGAAGCCTCGGTGGAGGCTCTAGGGCAGACGCGGGCGGACGCGAGGAGCGCGGGAACCTGGTCTGCAGCGTCATCCCGCCCCCGGCAGGCCGGAC
>NW_012115688.1:923535-925887 GCF_000951035.1 Colobus angolensis palliatus | reverse complement strand
AGGACCCGCCCGGTCCCGACCCTCCCTCGCAACAGGCCAAGAAATAAAGGCGATAATTTCCGACCGTGCCTGCGTTCTCCCCGGAATCTGCGCTTCGCTCTGGAGAGGGGGATCCGGAGCCGCCAGTGGCTGCCCCTGACGCCCCCTAGGCCAGCAGGACCCGCCCGGTCCCGACCCTCCCTCGCGACAGGCCAAGAAATAAAGGCGATAATTTCCGACCGTGCCTGCGTTCTCCCCGGAATCTGCGCTTCGCTCTGGAGAGGGGAGGGGCGTCCTGGGGTCTCGAGGCGGGGCCTCTGCCGGACCCCGCCCTCCAGTCAAGCCCCAGGCCCCAGAGGCTCTGTCAATGCTCTTGAGCTAAGAGAGGGTAAAGTGGGTGTCAGGAACCCCCGCCCCACGGCCTCATCTCGAGTTCCCAAATCTATGTTGTCAACAGGGGCTAGAGGGCACGTGTTAACCCATTCCGGTCCTCGGGGTCTGTGTGTCTCCGGTGGTCTCAGGAAACCGAAAGTCTCTGCAAGACCCGCAGACTCGCGCTAGCTCTGGGACGTGTCTGCCCATCTGAGCTCCTCTCACACATGTGGTTCTAGCCAAGGCTGCCTCTCCACCCTTCTCAAACACTCCAAACACGTGTCCCTTCCGGGCCTTTGCCCTACTGGTCCTCGTCTGGGGTCACATCCCCTAGGCCACCTCAGATCTGTTAAATGTGTCCGCCACTCCGGAGGCCAGCCTTGGGGACCCAACTCCAAAGGCACCCAGCACCAGGCTGCTGCCATTGACGGAGCATGTAGTGACTAAGCAGACATTTGCTGATTGCCTGCTGGGTACCAGGCACTGCTGTAAGCCCTGGATTTTAAACAGCGCGGTTAGCGAAGGCCTCACCTAGAAAGTGGTATCTGAGCGGAGAAGTGAGGTAGCGAAGGAGGGAGTGAGCCCTGTGGGTGTTTGGAGAAAGGTGCGCCTGGCAGAAGACATACCTCATGCCAAGGCCTGGAGATGAGGCTGCACTTCGCTGTGTTTGAGGAGCCATCTGGAGGAGGCCTGCATGCTGGAGTGGAATGAGGTAGAGTGAGGTGGGAGACGACACTGGAGAGTTGCCAGGGACCAGTCAAGTTGGGCATTATCTAATGTGTGTAGAAGAGGACCTGGTACACAGTATTCAGTGAATGTCAACTCTCACATGCTGTTGTGATGATTCATTATTCCCAGTCCCTAGAGAATGGGAACTGAGACGTGTGACTCACTTAAATCAGGGCTTCTGTCCGTTAAGTGATCAGTAAGCGGTTCATATGATTTATTATTATTATTCTCAGGCTACAGATGAGGAACACCAAGGTGTGTATCTCTCAGAACAGAGATTTTTATACAGTAAATGCTCAATAAATGGTGTCTGTCATTAATTTTTCTCACTGCTATTCTTGTTATTCCCAATTTAGTGATGAGGAAAATTGAGATAGTGAATCTGTACAGTAAGCCCTCAATAAACATTGGGTATTGCAGTTGTTGCCATTATTATCCCAAGTCCACAGATGAGGCCCAGGGAGCTTTAGTCCCCGAGTCACCACTCGCATCCGGGCACAACTGACTCCAGGCCCAGGTTGTGATCCCCCGCCCCACTGACCCCACCTGCTTGCTAAGGCCAGTCCCCAGGAATCTCTAAGGAACCTCAGTATCCTCTTCATCATCCTCTCTGTGTCACACAAATGGGGTCAGCCTGGATATTCTGCCGACTTTCCACTGGGCACCTAGGATTCGAGTCCTGGTTTCCTGTTCACGGGCTGGATGACTTCAGGCAAATTGCTTAATGTCTCTAAAACTCAATGACCAGCTAGGGGCGGTGGCTCAGGCCTGTAATCCCAGCACTTTGGGAGGCTGAGGCGGGTGGATCACGAGGTCAGGAGTTCAAGACCAGCCTGGCCAAGATGGTGAAACCCCTTGGTTTGGTGGTGGTGGGTGTCTGGAATCCCAGCTACTCAGGAGGCTGTGGCAGAGAATTGCTTGAACCCGGAAGGTGGAGGTTGCAGTGAGCCAAGATGGCGCCATTGCGCTCCAGCCTGGGCGACAGAGCAAGACTGTGGCTTTTGATTTGCCCTATGTTCTCCCGACTCAACTGAACTTCCTGGCAGGGCTACTTCTCCTTTCATTGAAATAATTGACAGCTGCTTGGGATGTTTTCACTCACTTCCTGTAACAGCGTTTCTCTCCCCAGGCACGTCCTCTCTCCACAGGGCTTGCATTCATCCCATAATTCTCAAGCTCCTTAGCTTGTAGTTCAGGTTCAAATGTGAATGAGCCAGGGGGAGCTCAGTGTTGTCAAATGGCTGAAGGACATTCTTTTTTTTTTTTTTTTTT
>NW_012115688.1:918267-922935 GCF_000951035.1 Colobus angolensis palliatus | reverse complement strand
GTGATACTCTTGCCTCAGTCTCCCGAGTAGCTGGGATTACAGGCGCCCAACCGCCACGCCCAGCTAATTTTTGTATTTTAGTAGTGACGGGGTTTCACCATGTTAGCCAGGCTGGTCTCAAACTCCTGACCTCAAGTGATCCACCCGCCTTGGCCTCCCAAAGTGCTGGGATTACAGGCGTGAAACACTGCGCCCGGCTGAAGTTACTTAAATTCTGTATGGCTAGTTTCCTTATCTGTAAAGTAGAAAGTTATTGTGAGGGTTAAATAAATAGATAATATAGGGAAAGTGCTTAAAACCATACTTGGTACATCATAAATACTGCGTTGGTGGTAGCTGTCATTATTACAAAGAATTTTCACATCCTCATTTGGTCATGATCCTAGGAATCTTACATAATAAACATTATATATTTTTTGTTACTTTACGGTTAAGGAAACTGATGGTGACTTCACTGAAACCAGGGAAGAACTAGTATTCAAGGCCAGATCTTCTTACCCCGCATTCAGAATTCTTCCTCTTCTCCATACCACACCACACTGCGCTCTTTTCCATTTCATCCAAGTTCTTTTTTAAAAAAAATTTTTTAAAAAATTTTTTGGTTCATTTTTGTCAGAGAGTTAAGATCACAATTGACTTAATTCTTCCAAGTTCAGTGGAAGAATTGGCATTTATTGAATATTTGCCATATCCCTGGCACTTTGTTAGCTACTGAGAAAGCAGAAAATGTATCAGTCATAGGTTCTGTCTTCAAGGAGCTTAAGGACTCACTGGAGGGAGAAAAGCAGTACACAGTAAACAATTGCAGACCTAAAATGGTGTGCTCCTGAGAGGTAGTGAGCCAATGGAAAGAACACCACGCCAGGAGTCAGACAGTTCCTTTTGTGACTCAGCTCTGGTTCACTGTGTGATCTTACTGGGGACACATAACTAAAACAAAATCTGCCAACCCAGAAAACTCCATAAAAAGTAGAAGAGAGAGAAGACAGTTTCATTACTGAATAAGCATTAACCCAGAAGGTGATGTCACAGGCAATCACAAAAGAGATTGCAAAGGCGGAGAAATAAATCTCACCCTTTAATATAGCCAGGTACAACTCATTCAGTGATGAACAATAACTAGTTCTCAAATAAAGACTTAATAGCATGATTTGTCACTCATAGTTCATCCTAAATTAAGGTTACTCTCTGTGTTAGTTAATTGGCTTTATCCAAAGGAAAATTCAGTGACGGGACGCAGTTCTGGAGCAAGGCACCTGCATGCTGAAGCTGGACCCTTACTCTCTCACGGAAACTATGAGACAGGGACTCTATCTTCCTTGATTAAATTTCAAAGAGATGGTTCTCAGGTCCTTTAGAAAGACAATCATAGGTCATAAAGGTAGTAGGAGGTTTATTAGCTTTTTAAAAAGATTTATATGCATTTCAAAGAGAAATAACAAGGCTTTTTAAGTAGATGCTCTCAGAAAAGGCAAAGGGGAAAGGGTTGGGGAAAACTGCGAAGGGGTAGGGTAGGAGTATCTTCCCTTATATTCAATAGGGAGAATGAAGCCTCTTATTTTTCTCTTTTTTAAAATTTTAAATTTTTATGGGTACCTTGTAAGTATATGTATTTATGGGGTACATGATATATTTTGATAGAGGCATACAATGTGTAATAATCACAAAAGGGGTAAATGAGCTATCCATCACCTCAAGCAAGCCTCCTATTATTATTATTATTATTATTATTATTATTATTTTGAGATGGAGTTTTGCTCTTGTTGCCCAGGCTAGAATGCAACAATGTGATCTCGGCTCACCACAGCCTCCACCTCCCGGGTTCAAGCGATTCTCCTGCCTCAGCCTCCTGAGTAATTGGGATTACAGGCATGCGCCACCACGCCCGGCTAATTTTGCGTTTTTAGTAGAGACAAGGTTTCTCTATGTTGGTCAGGCAGGCTGGTGTTGAACTCCAACCTCAGGTGATCCTCCCCTCTCGGCCTCCCAAAGTGCTGGGATTACAGACGTGAGCCACCGCGCCTGGCCATCTTATTTCTAACTCGTGTTTGCCTTTACATCTGTGGGTAAATCACTTCATCTTCCTGGGTTTCTTTCTCCTCCTTGTAGAAAGAGGCGAAAGTTTTTTGTTAGTGTTCATAAACTACTGTTCTAGGAAGAAGAAGAAAAAAAGCACTAAATGCTTTCATTCTTGGTCATAGTGGCCTTCAATTTTAATTTAATTTAATTTTATTATTTATTTATTTATTTTGAGACAGGGTCTCACTCTGTCACACAGGCTGGAGTGCAGTGGTCTGATCTCCACTCACCGCCATCTCCCCCTCCCAGGTTCAACCGATTCGCCTGCCTTAGCCTCCCAAGTAGCTGGGACTACAGGTATGTGCCACCACGCCTGACTAATTTTTTGTATTTTTAGTAAAGAGGCAGTCTCGCTATGTTGCTTAGGCTGGTCTTGAACTGAGCTCAAGGAATCAGCCCGCCTTGGCCACCCAAAGTGCTGGGATTACAGGCATGAGCCAATGCGCCTGGCTATAGTGGCTTTTTAAAACACTTAAAAAAAAAATTAAATGATGCCTTTGGAGAGGGGCATGCACACTTAGATCCCCATAATCCATCCTCATTCTGCCCTTTTGTCTTGTAGCTCACGTGCCTAGCCCTTCCAGCTTCTATTGTGTAGGATTCTATAAGGTGCCCAGATGTATTAAACATGGGCTAATAAGAAAAGAGAAAGAGCAGTATTAGTCATATTTTCTGGGAAGATTTACGGGGCCATAGAACTTTTTGTGATCCTTGGTGAGTAGGGAGGATTTTAATTATAAAACAATAATATTTTTGTTCCAATTCTTATATTTCCTTCCTTCTGGTCTCATACTGTATTACCACCCATAAAACAATGTTAAATAATGGTGTTGATTTTAAAAATCCATGTTTCTTCTGATTTTAAAGGAAATGCATATTGTCTTTTGAATGTGTGTGTATTTTGTTTATGAAGAGATTATACCCATCCAACTGAATTTCATTGAGATTTTAAAAATTAAGAATAAATGTTAAATTTTACAAAATACTTTTGAACATCTGTTGAGGTGATTTTTCTATTTTGAAATATGTATATGGTAAATTTGATTAATAGATTTCTTCTTACCGAGCTATCTTAACCATGGTTGAATCAATGTCTAGATTCAGTTTGTGAATCTACAGAAAAGTAACTGTGCTCTCACACAAAAGTAACTGTGCTCCCCTTCTTTTTACTTCTGAGACTACTTTTATAATATTCTTTTATAATTTATTTTATATTTTATAATATTTTAAATATTAAAATATTTAATCTTTTAATATTTTTAAAAATTATTAAAATATTATTTCTGATGCAATTATTTGTACTCATTTCCTGTTTTAGTTTGCTAGGTCTGCTGTAATAAAGGGCCATAGACTGAGTAGCAGTTCTAGATGCAGGAAGTCCAAGATCAGGGTGTCCTCAGGGCTGGTTCTTCCAAGGACTGTGAGGGAGGATCTGTTTCATGCCCGTCTCCTAGCTTCTGGTGGTTTGCTGGCAGTGTTTGGCTTGTAGCTGCATTATTCACTCTATGCCTTAATTTTCACATGTTGTTCTCCCTATGTACATGTCTGTCTTTGTATCCAAATATCCGCTTTTAATAAGGACACTAATATTGAATCATGGCCCACCAGATTGACCTCATTTTAATTTTATTATCTCTGTAAAGACCATGATATGATTTGGCCTTATGTCCCCCAACAAAGCTCATGTCGAATTGTAATCCCCAGTGTTGGAGGAGGGAGCTGGTGGGAGGTGATTGGATCTTGGGGGTGGACTTCCCCCTTACTTTCTCATGATAGTGAATTCTCAAAAGATCTGGCTGATCAAAAGTGTGTAGGACCTCCCCCTCACTCTCTCTTCCTGCTGCTCCCACCATGTAAGACGTGCCTGCTTCCCCTTTGCCTTCTGCCATGATTTTAAGTTTCCTGAGGCCTCCTAAGGCATGCTTCCTGTCCAACCTGTAGAACCATGAGCCAATTAAAGCTTTTTTCTTTATAAATTACCTAGTCTCCGGTAGTTCTTTATAGCAATGTGAGAATGGACTAACACAGACTATATCTTCAAATAAAATAATATTCAAATGTACTTGGTGTTAGGACTTTAATGGATGAATTGGGGTGGGGGCGTTGTGTGTGACAAAATTCAACCCATAACACTGCCTAATGGAGAAAAAATCCTTTAATCAAGTAGATGACTTCAATATTGGGATATTTTATATGACACTATAGGCCGGAACTTTTAATCAATTAGTTAAATAGATTTAGCCTAATTTGTTGAATTGTCAGACAACTTTGAATATGCCTGTTTCTCATGGGGTTAGAAAAATTGTCATTTTGACCATATTCCACACTTAATTTAATTACAGATTTCAATTGCCAGACCTTTCATGCCTTATAGACACAGCATGCGTTATCCTTTAGGTCATTTGCCTTTGATTCACATACCCACTTTTGGTTAGTTTGGTTGCCTCAAAAATATAAATATATGGTTTTTTTTGTTTGTGTTTTGTTTTGTTTTGAGACGGAGTCTTGCTGAGTCAACCAGGCTGGAGTGCAGTGGTGCAATCTCAGCTCACTGCAAGCTCTGCCTCCCAGGTTCACGCCATTCTCCTG
>NW_012115688.1:884034-917129 GCF_000951035.1 Colobus angolensis palliatus | reverse complement strand
GAGGCTGGAGTGCAGTGGCACTATCTCGGCTCACTGCAACCTCCGCCTCCCCGGTTCAAGTGATTCTCCTACCTCAGCCTCCCGAGTAGCTGGGATTACAGGCGCCCGTCACCACGCCCAGCTAATAATTTTGTTTATTTGTTTTCTGAGACGGAGTCTCGCTCTGTCGCCCAGGCTGGAATGCTGTGGCATGACCTCGGCTCACGGCAACCTCCGCCGCCGAGGTTCAAGCAATTTTCCTGCCTCAGCCTCCCAAGTAGCTGGGATTACAGGCATGTGCCACCACGCCCGACTAATTTTTGTAATTTTAGTAGTGACGGGGTTTCACCATGTTGGCCAGGCTGTCTCAAATGCCTGACCTCAAGTGATCCACCCGCCTTGGTCTCCCGAAGTGCTGGGATTATAGGCGTGAGCCGCCGTGCCGGCCGTTCGTAAGGTTTTGAGGACATGTAGCATGTTATGTTTCAGAGAATCAGCAGTATCCACCATTTCTTTTTAGATCTCTCAATGTTATGTTCTATTTAGATTGCAGACGGCAATTGAAACATCGAGTATAGCTGAATACAATCACAGGCCACCTTTTCCTGGGAACCTGGATATTGAGCTCTTACTTTTCTCCATTCCAGGGTCTTGTTAAGCAGTGATGCTAACCAGTGAGTAGACCAGTAAGAGGTCTATGCATATTCTATTTGCTGATCTACCAGCTGTTTTAAGGGACTGGTCAGTGGCAGAATTAACATATTTGCAATATCTACAAAATTCACAAGTACATAGACTTCATTTTCCATTTTTCTACAAAACTCAAACTCTGTTTTTGTGACCTATTACTCACCGTAATCCTACTCAGCATCTTTCTTATTGGGATCTTGAGTAACATTTACCCCGAGATTACAGTAGTTCCATTCTTCTTCCTTTCCTTATCAAGTTATTATTAGATGCAGACAATTTGATTAGCCTAGGTGCCTGTTTTTTGTCTTGCAATGCTTCCTTGGTGTTAACTTTAAAGTTAATTGATTTCTTTTTTATTTTTATTTTTATTTATTTATTGTTTGAGATGGACTCTCACTCTATCACCCAGGCTAGAATGCAGTGGCGCGATCTTGGCCCACTGCAACCTCCGCCTCCCCGGTTCAAGCAATTCTCCTGTCTCAGTCTCCCAAGTAGCTGGGACTACAGGTGCCCGCCACCATGCCTGGCTAATTTTTGTAGTTTTAGTAGAGACAAAATTTCACCATATTGGCCAGGCTGGTCTCAAACTCCTGAATTCAAATGATCCACCCGCCTCAGCCTCCCAAAAAACTAAGATTATAGGCGTGAGTCACTGCACCCTGCTAAAATTACTTCATTTCTTCCAAGTGTGTGCAGTCATGTTTTACTTCTGTGATCAAACCTAGTTAAGAGTTACAAAGATTCCTTCCAACTGTATCTTATGAAAGCCAGTAGGAATTTAACAACCTTCTTCGCTGGAGTCATTGTCTTTATATTTTGTGCCTGATGTTTGGAAAGCCTGTTTTACTTTCCATGTGTCTTCTTATTTCTAAAGTCTTATTAAACCTGCATTATGTAAAATGCCCATTACCTATAAATTCTCTTCTACTATGAGACTGAATATCTTTCTCAGTGGTTACCTTTTTTTAAGGACGTTTTATTGTTTAAAAATCAAACGCTTCAAAAAACATACAACCCCAAATGTCCCAATTCCAGTCTCCTACTACCCAGAGGACAGCACAGGGCTGTTCTTCCCCCTGTGGTGCCCACAGCACAAGCCAGGACCCTGCCCTGAGGAGACCGCTTGTCCACCCTCCTGCCAACTGTATGTTAAGTCGCCATTCCTATTACATTTATTTATTTATTTATTTATTTATTTATTTATTTATTTATTTATTTAGTAAGTAAGGTGGAGTCTTGCTCTGTTGCCCAGGCTGGAGTACAGTGGTGCAATCTCGGCTCACTGCAACCCCTGCCTTCCAGGTTCAAGCAATTCTGCATCAGCCTCCTCAGGAGCTAGGATTACAGGCACCCACCATCACATCCAGCTAATTTTTGTGTTTTTAATAGAGATGGGGTTTCACCATGTTGGCCAGGCTGGTCTGAAACTCCTGACCTCAGGTGATCCACCCACCTCAACCTCCAAAAGTGCTGGGATTACAGGTGTGAGCCACTGCTCCCGGCCCCTAATATTTTTACAATTTAGTTTATATTTGAACTATTTGGAATTTATTTTGTGTCTGTACATAATCTGGAGAGAATTTACTGAAGAGCCCATGTATCCCCCCCAAATGCAATGCCATCCTTGCCATATACCAAATAATCATATCTATTTTGGTCAATTTCTGAACCGTTTATTCCATTCCTTTATCTAGTTACCTATTTATACACAAATACCAAACCTTTTATTATTATACCCTTAAAGAATGTTATGAAACTCACTCGGTGTGACCTCCTCCATGTTTTTCTACTGTTTCAGAATTTTTCCAGGATAGTTTCTTTCCTATGCACACTCTAGAATCATATTGTCTATTTCCAAAAAAAGGAAAAGAAAAAAAAACCAGCTGGGCAAGGTGGTTCACACCTGTAATTCCAGCACTTTGGGAGGCCAAGGCAGGCAGATCACGAGGTCAGGAAATCAAGCCAGGAAATCCTGGCTAACATGGTGAAATCCCATCTCTACTAAAAATACAAAAAAAATCGCTGGGCGTGATGGCATGAGCCTGTAGTACCAGCAACTCGGGTGGCTGAGGCAGGAGAATCACTTGAACCTGGGAGGCAGAGGTTGCAGTGAGACGAGATGGATCCACTGCACTCAAGCCTGGGTGACAGAGTGAGACTCCGTTTTGAAAACAACAACAATAACAACAACAACAACAACAACAAAACCCTATAATTATCATTATTTGATATTTGTATTGAATGAAATTCATACTTGAACATGCAGGAAATTAATATCATTATATTGAGTCTTCTAAAGGAGAAAATGGTGTTTTATCTATTTAATTTTTATTTTTTTTCAGACGGAGTGTCACTCTTGTTGCCCAGGCTGTAGTGCAATGGTGCAATCTCGGTTCACTGCAACCTCTGATTCCTGGGTTCAAGCAATTCTCCTGCCTCAGCCTCCCGGATAGCTGGGATTACAGGCATGTGCCACCACACCCAGCTAATTTTGTATTTTTAGTAGAGACGGGGTTTCTCCATGTTGGTCAGGCTGGTCTCGAACTCCCAGCCTCAGGTGATCCACCTGCCTCAGCCTCCCAACATGCTGGGATTGTAGGCGTGAGTCACCAAACCTGGTGTAATTTTTATTTTATGTGTTTTTCTCCTCTGTATATCTCTTTGAATTTTATTTTACCTGATAATAATATTGCTACAACAAATTATTGTAATTTTTTTTTTTTTTTTTGAGACGGAGTCTGGCTCTGTTGCCCAGGTTGGAGTGCAGTGGCATGATCTTGGCTCACTGCAACCCCTGCCTCCCAGGTTCAAATGATTCTTCCTGCCTCAGCCTCTCCAGTAGCTGGAATTACAGGCACCTGCCATCTCACCCAGCTAATTTTTTGTGTTTTTAGTAGAGATGGGTTTTCACCATTTTGGCCTAGCTGGTCTCGAACTCCTTACCTCAGGTGATCCACCCACCTTGGACTCCCAAAGTGTGGAAATTACAGGCGTGAGTCACCACGCCCGGACAATAAATGTATTTTTATGAATATTTCTCTCCATATGTTTCTTGACCGTCTATGTGGGTACCAATTTTTCAGTGTTTGTTTAATAAAACTATACTGTCATCGATAATTCATAGCCTGATGAGAAAGGCAACCCAGGACAAAGGGTTCAAAGACACAGGTACTTACTAGAGTCTGGGGAGGCATGCAGGCACACCGTAATGCAGGTAATGCTGACTACGTTATTAAATAAAGGCAAGTGGGAGTTAGTCAAGCAAAGAAGAGAGCAAAGGAAACTCCCTGCAGAAGAAGGTCATGGCGAAGAGAGAAGGCACGAGCGCTGTGAGTATGATACATAAATTTCTACATCAGAATCTTTGGATACAGTGTTTGGTTTAGGACAAAAGATAAGGTCAGAAACCTATGTACAAACAAGATGATTAAGACCTTTCCTGCCACATCAAGCTGATTGAATTCTTCCTCGAAATGTGGAAGGGATACACTAAGAAATATTTAACTATTAAAACCTGAGGGGCTCTTTGATACCTGTTAAAAGTTGAACAGGTCCCCATTCTTAATAAGGCATGGGGTTCAGTGTAAATTCTCAGAAAATAATTGCCATTTGTGTAAATAATCCAGGACAAGGCAGAGTTCAGCAAATGTTTTTCTTAGAGGGCCAGATAGTAAATATTTTAGATTTTGCAAGCCAAGAGGTGAAACTGAAAATATGTAAATGCTTGTATAACCATTTAAAATGCAACCATCTAAAAGTATTAAAACATTCATAGATTATAAGCCCTATAAAATTAGTAATGGCTAGATTTGACCTGTAGGCTATAGTTTGTGGACTCTTGGCTTAGAGAATGGATATTTAAATTTTTAAGGGAGTATAATGCTTTCATTATGAAATAAAATGGAAAATAATTTACTGGCATGTGGAAAAATGAACAATGAGAGAAAATGTTATTTTGGGAAATAAAACCAAGGAGAGAATTGGCATGTTAGCCTGAAATTATTGCTTCTGTAACATGCTTTTAGCATGACATTAGAGTATAGCACTGATCGGACAAAGTGCCCTGCAACGCCAAAAATGACTTTTTGTTTCTGGGAATCAGTAAGAATTTATGAACCTTAAACAAAAAACCATTGCTTTGTTTTTCAGATACTATTCAATATAAGAAGTGTCCAGATGATCAATATCAGAATACTCAGAGAATTTACTGTCTTCCAAAGGATGTGAACTTCTTGGCTTTTGAAGACCCTTTGGGGATGGCTCTGGCCTGCACAGCTGTGCTTCTCTGTCCATACTACAATGGTCCTTGGGGTATTTGTGAAGCATCAGGAAATCCCCTCAGTCAAAGCCAGTACATGGACTTTCAGATACATTCTGCTGAAAGTCCGACCTCCCTCACACTGTTCTTCCTCTGCTCCGCCCTCTTTATTGGCCACCACCCCACACAGTTACCTGGTGACTCCAACAGATAACATTTAGAGTTGTGTTTCTATCATTCTGACCAAAACCATCACTGTAGTTCTGGCTCTGAAGGCCAGAATGCCAGGGAGAATAAGATGGTGATTGGTATCAGGATCTCCTAATTTTGTCCTTTTTATATTCTCCCTGATCCAAGTGGAATCTACCTCCTGATCTGTCGACTCGGGCTGAGAAACTTTGCTCCCTTCATTGACACAGACACACTCTCTAAGCTTGGATCTGTAGTTCTCACACGCAACGAGGGTTTCAGCACTGCCTTCTACCATGTCCTAGGATACCTGGGCTCCTTGACCCTGGGGAGCTTTACCTTGGCTTTCCTGGCCATGGGTTTGCCTGACACCTTCAGTAAATCCAAGTTCTTGATGTTCAGCATGCTGGTGTTCTGCAGTGCCTGGGTCACCTCCCTCCCTGTTGCCCATAGCACCAAGGGGAAGGTCCTGGAAGCCATGGAGGTCTTCTTCATCTTAGCTTCCAGTGCTGAGCTACTTGGCTGCATCTTTGCCCCCAAGTGTTACATTATTCTTATAAGATCAGATATGAATACCCTCCAAGGTCTGAAGATTAAAATAGCTTCTGGAAGCAGTAAGAATTCCAGAGGTTTATTCCAAAAAAAGGGGGAAAAAAGAGGCGACACCCTGAATTTAAAAATTCACTATTATTACAATCAGATGGAAGTTAATACTTGAATCAAACTCACTGCCTCCGAAGATAAAGTCAGTCTCACATCTTTAAAGAAATTAAGAGCAATACCACCCTCAGTTATCCTGTTTCATAGTGTGAAAGTTACGGATGTTTTCCATCCATGCCTTTTTCTTCAATATATCCAATCTTTCATGCAGCATTTTTCTTCCTTTTTATGGAATAACAACCTACATAACTCCGTGTCTTCAGCCAACAATCTTGCCTAATTTTCCAGTTTGGAGATTGTTTGCCTTCACAGACATTCCTTTCCTTTTCCCTGTAAGCTGTATTGTCTAAGATTCCAGCCATCTGTGTTCTGAGTGGGGTCATCCAGAAGAAAGCAACATTAGAATAATGATGGCTTTTTCTCAGTGACTCTACTTCCTCCTAGACAAATCTATTCTGCCTTTCTGCTTGCAGCCTCCATCGAGTGATCCCAGACTGTGGGCACCGGTAACTCTGCCTCCCTGATAATTTCTCTCTCTTTCTTTTTTTTTTTTTTTTTTTTGAGATGGAGTCTCCCAGTCGCTCAGGCTAGATTGCAGTGGCATGATCTTGGCTCATTGCATCTCTACCTCCCAGGTTCTAGTGATTCTCCTGTCTCAGCCTCCCAAGGAGCTGGGATTACAGATGCCTGCCACCACGGCCAGCTAATTTCTGCATTTTCTTTTTTAGTAGAGACAGGGTTTCACCGTGTTCTCCAGGCTGGTCTCAAACTCCAGACCCACCTTGGCCTCCCAGTGAGAATCTGTTTTTAACTGCTAGTCCTATGTTTGGTTCTCAGATCCTCTAGCACCTGCAATTCCTTGCTGTATTAGTTCAGGTTCTCCAGAGGAAAAGAACCAAAAAGATACACACATATACACACACAAACACACATCTTGGAGAATTATTATGGGAATTGGCTCATGTGACTATGGTGGCCGAGAGGTCCCACAATATACCATCTGCAAGCTGGAGAACCAGGAAAGTCGGAATGTAATTCAGTGCAAGTTGGAAGAACTGAGAAAGAGAGGAGCCAGTGGTATAACTCCCACTCTGAGACTGAGGCACTGGCGTAAGTCCCTGGAGTCTGAAGGCCTGAGAATCAGGAGCTCTGATGTCTGAGGGCAAAAAAAGATGGATGTCCCAGCTCAAAATGACAGTCAATTTACCTTTCTTCTGCCTTTTTGTCTTATTCAGATGGGCCCTCAATAGATGAGATGATAACCCCCAACACTGGTGTGGGCGAGTCTTTTTCCCTTAGTGGACTGATTCAAATGCTACTCTCTTCCAGAAACAGCCTCACAGACACAACAAGAAGTAATATTTTTCTATCTCTCTGGCTGTCTCCTATCCCAGTCAAGGTGACATATTAAAATTAACCATCACACCTGCAATTATATTCCCTCTGCTGTAAATAAATTCTTTCTTTTTATCTGATTAGACCCTGACTGACAATCTTACAACTGGGAGAAGAGCCAGGAAACACATCCTCTTATGGGATTCTGGATAGGGTTGGCCTGCTTGTGCATGAACACAATCATGATCTTATTGCAGGTGGAAAATGGAATACTGGTTCTAGCAGATAGGGTCAGTGTCTACCCATACTCACTTCTCTTATACCTCAGTGCACGCCAGGCCAGCTTCCATCTGTCAGGACATAAATTCCTTTGCATTACATTTTTCCCTGGATGCTGAAACATGCCTGGCCTATATGTGTGGTGGGCTAGAAGTGTTGCAGAAAGAATTTCTGCCTCCCTAAGCCTCAGAACAGTCTTCATCTACTGACCGATAGGATTGGGTGTATATGCCAGTTAACAATGTATTGCTTCTCAGCTCCAAATGCACCTTTACCACCTGCTTTGTGAAAATGGATCAGGCCTTTGAAACAGTTTCCTTTGCCAGCTGATGCGATGTTAAGCTTTGCTCAGTAGAGGGTGCCGGGGAGACGTTTCCGCTTTGGTTCTGGTGTTCCGGCTAGGTAGGTTCCTGCAGGGTGGACGACTTCTCCAGCGCAGGCTCATGCAGTGCATGGCAGCCAGCAGCGTCCCAAGACACCACCTTTGGTAGTTTTGTAGCAGTGACTCTAGAGAGATACCGCTCCATGAACAGCGTTCCCCAACACCTTAGAAGATGGATTTCTGGTAAGGTTTAAAGGGCGGATTTCCAGGAAGTTCTACAAAGGCAGCACTACAGCAACTTATTTGCCCTTCAGTAAGTCACAGCCATGACCTCTCCAACCAGGACCTGACCTCACCCTGTGGGTAGAGGGTCTCCCTTGGACACTCCAGCTCAGCCTTGCAGGCAGTGGCTGCTCCATAGGTCGGCTATTTCTATGTTCTTTAGCGTTCTCTTTGCTTTTTACTAGTCAACCCCTCACTGCTCCAATATCCCATTTTAGTTAATAATGATGTATTTTAAACTTTGTTCCAATTATTGCATATTTTTTCTCCTTTGATTGGACTCTTACTGTGCTTAAATTCTCCAGTTTCTTTGGCCTTTGGCTGGAGTAAGTTTGAGGCTTGCTTTTATTTATTTATTGAGATGGAGTCTCTCTCTGTCACCCAGTCCAGAGTGCACTGATGTGATCTCAGCTTACTGCAAACTCTGCCTCCCGAGTTCAAGCGATTCTCCTGCCTCAGCCTCCTGAGTAGCTGGGATTACAGGCACGTGCCACCATGTCCGGCTAATTTTTGTAGTTTTAATAGGGACGGGAGAGGTCTCACCATGTTGGCCAGGCTGGTCTCGAACTCCTGACCTCAAGTGATCTGCCCGCCTTGGCCTCCCAAACTGCTGGGATTACAGGCGTGAGCCACCGTGCCCAGCCAGGCATGCTTTTTTTTTATACTGGCTCCAGGGTGTCCCCAGTGGCTTGTTAACAAAATACATCATTGGCTGCTTTTCCTTTCTTGCTGTGGGAATGTAAAAGGAGCTGATGAGGATGAAAGATATGACTTGTTGACAGCCCTGGGAGTCTAGAAGGAGGTGGAAGTCAGAAATGTTGCAGTTATTCAGAACAAATTCCTAGTACTGTAACTAGGCCAGTGCTGGCATGGAAATACAGATTACCTACACACCCCAAAGGGGGCTTGGGCCTGATTGTGAGATTGAGAGGGCTTTCCAGCAATAGAAACATACACTTTCCTATTGCTCCAAGATGCCAAGCAGAAAGTCAACATACATTTGAATAGGTTCTATCAGAAGAACAGTTTCTTCTCTGATGTGGATCATGAAGTAAGCAATTTTTCTATCTCTATTCCCATGCACGCTAAGAGTACACAAACAGATGACCCTTTCTGGGTTATCTCTATGTCATAAATTTGTTTAATACAGTTGCTGCCTTTGCATCCATTGTTAGGCCGGACATAAGTTGTTTGAAGTCCAGTTGTACCCTGTCACCTTTGGCCTAGTTAAAACTTCCTCTCCCCATGTGGCTGTTTGCAATATAGCCCACTTGTTCCTCATCCCACTGAATCCAAACCCAACATGTCCCCCAGCTATTGATCGTGGTAAAAACCCAATGGCCAACGCCAGAGTCGTGTAGGTACGTTCCCCCTTCTCACACGTGTTTTCCTTAAACTAGCAAATTCACAACCCCCTGTGGAAAGCCTAAGTGAGAACACTTCTGGAGCCCCTAGACCTTGATAAAGGTGTGCTCCTGCTGGTCATCTCTCTCTCATGTCATGCATTTCGGTTTCCCATTTTCCTTCTGTCTCTCCTGACTGGCACACCTAAACCTTACTAGGTAAGACATAAGAAGAATAGGAAAACCAAAATGCAAGGTCCGGAGGCTCCAGGAGTGTTATCACTTACAACACGCTCTCCTAGGGAGTAGCTATCTTGGCAGAAATAAACTGGACACAGATCAGACAAGAGCCACAAAGCGTGTCTGCCAGATTTCCTTTGAGAGAGACAGCTGGCTATGGATCAGACTCAGGCATTAGGCTGTCAATCAGGATAAAGAAGCATCATGTGAAAGACACGCTGTAAACACCTGTGAACACCTCCCCTGGAGCCCTAGGAGAGCCAAGCTTTATCGCCACTCTCCAGAGAGGCCTGGAGACCAAATCAGAGGAAAATCTCAACAGTTCAGTTATTCATCTGAAGCAAGGCTAGAGAACAAAGGTAATAACCATCAGAAACACACTTGCTGGTATGGTTTGGCTTTGTGTCCCCACCCAAATCTCATCTCGAATTGTAGTCCCCATGTGTCAGGACAGGAACCTGGTGGCGAGAGGTGGTTGGATCATGGGGGCGGTTCCCCCATGCTGTTCCTGAGACAGTGAGGGAGTTCTCACGAGATCTGATGGTTTACAAGGGGCAGTTTTCCCTTCTCTCTTTCTCCTGTTGCTGCCATGTAAGAAGTTGGTGGCGAGAGGTGGTTGGATCATGGGGCGGTTCCCCCCATGCTGTTCCTGTGACAGTGAGGGAGTTCTCACGAGATCTGATGGTGTACAAGGGGCAGTTTTCCCTTCTGTCTTTCTCCTGTTGCTGCCATGTAAGAAGTGCCTTGCCTCCCCCTTCACCTCCCACCATGATTTTAAGTTTCCTGAGGCCTTCGCAGCCATGCAGAATGGTGAGTCAATTAAACCTCTTTCATTATAAATTATTCCGTCTCAGGTATTTATAGCAGTGTGAAAATGGACTAATACATTTGTGTTAGTAACTGTAAGCCTTGGAACCCCTGTGTATTTGCTGTGGCCCACTGATTCTCAAAACACGCTACATGCTGCAATCAGTAGCAGTGCTCTGAAGTGCCCAGAATCCCCTTCAGAAGGTATAATTCACTCAGTTTAGGATAATACCCGAGTATATTTATTTTAAAATTTTTCAGTTGGTTATGTGCAGTTGGAGTTGCAAACCATTTATTCAGACATAAAAGGATACCTATTGACTGATAGTGCTTCTGGAAATGTGATCCCTGGAATAACAGCATCAGCATCACCTGGGAACTTATTAGAAATGCAAATTATTGGGTCTCACCCCAGATCTATTGAATTAGAAACTGGGGCAGAGCCCAGCAATTTGGATTTAACAAGCCTGCCAGGTGATTCTAATGCCCAGGTTTGAGAATTCTTGAACTGTCACGGGGAAGAGTTCTTGAATTCTTCCACTTTTTGTGTTGGAATAAAAATACCCTTTGGAGTCAGGAATTTTGGGTTCAAACCTGGAATCTTCCTCACAATTAAAAATGTGACCCAGGACAAATTATTTCGCTCTCTAATCTTCAACTACATCACTTGTAAATTAGAAAGTCAGATAATCCCAGTTTTAATAAAGTTGTTGAAAGATAAAATAAGATGTCAGTTTCTCTCCCTTCCTCATTAAGGGGATTATGACGTCTGTGCTTTGACGGGAATGATAAGCATATCTATGTGTTCGCCCTGGATCCCAGCTAAGAATACTAAATAATCCGTCAATGTCATACTTTTTATCAGTGGCTTAGATGTTTCCCCAAAGTGTGGGACAACTCTCACTTGTGATCTATTTGGCACTGGTACTCAATAGCATTGAATCACATGGTAGAATGTTATTCTCCTTTCAAAAATTTCCAAAAATTGTTTAAATACATTTTTTAAAAAACATTTTATTTTGGCTTAAAATGCCAGAAACACATCTATAAACTTCTAATGTCCCCTTTCAAATAAAGCCTTTGACAAGCAAATATATTTTTCTAGACCTTAATACATTTGTTTACCTTCTTTTGAGGACAAGTAGTGCTAGGGTTTCATATATGATAATAAAAATGTTTTAAAAATAACTTTAAGTTTAGAAAAGAGTTTACTGAAATAAACACTGTAAACACACTACAAAGTTGTGAGCAATGAAGGCATGCATCAGTGTCACTATTTTCCATACTTCAAGGTGTGCAGCAGAAATCCCAGCCTTAAATAGTTCATAGGGAGAAAGGAGGACTGGTATATGGAAACTCTGAAAACAGAGGTCAGAGTCAACATTCTCATGGGATATGTGTGAATAATTTATATGATGCCAAACTACCAGGGTTAGGATATAAACAAGTTAGCAGAGGTTGCTGTGAAACAGATCTTGAGGGTTTAGATTACATTGTGGAGGAATGTTTAATAACTCTTAAAAACCAGTTTTTGCACCTTAAACACATTGATAGAACTCTAGTATGCAGAACAAGGATGGTTGTGCCAACTTGTCCTTGCTCAGGACATTTTATAAAGGTGTAATAAACTCAGTTTGAGTTGAATATTAACAAAATAAAGCCCATTTAGATGGAGGAAGGGGCAAGTATGATAGAGGTTTTGAAGTGTGGATTATGAGAGCTGAGTCTGAAGGATTTAAGAATATTTACTATGAAAAAGAGATACCTGGGTACTAAATATCATCTTTGTATATCTGAGCATATATCATGGGATAAAGGAACCAGAGAGGCAAATGAGGACTTGCTAACAGGTACTGCTGTCCAGCAGTAGCATCAGCAGCCACATTGGATAGGGCAAGCTCCGTAACCAGAGGTAAATCCACCAAGGAAAGCAGCTGGTATCTAGCGTGCCAGAGCCAGTGTGGAGGATGGTTGGGATGTTAAGGTAAAGGCCTGATTGAAGTGCATTTGTGTGTTGGGGTGGGGGGAGTGTAGAAAGGGAATTCATACATGGAAAGTACCTATTGTGTTACAGACTCTTACTAGCACTTTGAGTGATCCTCTTGCCCATGAGGGGGTTGAGGCTCTGGAAAGTTTGCAGCCTTCTGTAGTTCTCATAGCTAATACTCCATTTAAACTCAAGTCTATTGATCTTCACAACCATTGTGCGCTTTATTCTGAACTCGGTTCCCTTCCATCTGTGCATTGTTATTGCTTCTTCATGGGTTGTAACTCAGATAGAAGCCATGAAAATATATTTCATGAATGGGTGCTTTTTACGGTCTCTGGCTATAGTCACCAGCAGCCAGTGTGGGAGAGAGAGCTTGAGGTCCCTGCTACCAAACCCAGTGCCAAGTCAAGCCCCCTCAGGATACCTGATAGAGAACATCTGTACCGAAATGCTGTCAATCAGGGTGAATGTTGCACTGCACCACATGGATCCCACTTTCGGAGCAGAGGGCTTATCCTGCAGCTGCATGAAGTACTGCTGCTGCTGGAAAGCTGCCCTCAGCGTCAGTCCCCTTCAATATCCCCCTCAGCAAGAGTCAACTCCATTAAAGTTATGCCTCTTCTTGGGGGAGGCCACATGCAATAATCAACTGACTTAGAAGTGTAAAAAAGCCCATCGGTCATGAAGACCTGACCCTCGTGGCTGAGCATGGGGCAGCTTGGAAGGGTCAACCCATCTTTAGAACTCTCCATGAGGGTGGCTAATGCTTTCGTTGGAATTTCTCCCTCTGCTCAATCCTGCGTCCTTTTTTCCCCTTTCTTTCTCTTCCATGGGAGTTGATCCCAAGAGCAGTCCCTAATGAACATTCAGAATGCTGATCCTCATTTCAGAGTCAGCTTCAGCAGTCAGCTGCAAAATCTCAGCTCAGCATCTTCCCATGTGGTTTGTCTTCTGTTTCAGTTGTTCAAATAAATAAGAGGTCTGGCTACCAAACTGTACTCATTCATTTATTCTTTCATTCAACAAATACTTAACCACCAGCAACATAGCAGTGAGTGTAGTAGGCAATACTAGAACTACTGCAATGAAGAAGGATTCTGTTCTAGCCCTCAAGGAGCTAACAGGGAAGAAAGACAATCAACAAATAATTACAGAAAGAATGATGTGATGACTTTGTGAAAAGGGTTTTGAAGAACTGCAGGGCACTACCAGTGAGATTACAGGAGTCTAGTCTAGTCTAGTTTAGAGAAATCAGTAAGATCCTCTGTACATGGTGACATTTAATCTGAGACCTAAAGACTAACGGAGGAGGGTGTATGGGAGATGGGGTAATTCTAAACAGAAGTAACAGCATTAGGCAAAAAGGATATTTGTCTATTTGAGAAAAAGAAAAGCCTGACTGGCGACCACATAGTGAAAAAAATAACTGAAAATGAGACTTGCACAGATACTATAGGGACTTATACATTTTTTTGGTACAATTATATGCATGAAGTAGTTATATGATGTGGTTTGGACTGATACTGTTTTACATTATTTAATTCTACCAAGAATTATGTGCGTCATTTGCCATTTTCTCCCATCTTTTTTTTTTTTTTATACAGAGGTTTGTTCCTGTTGCCCAGGCTGGAGTGTAGTGGCGCGATCTTGGCTCACTGCACCTCCGCCTCCCAGGTTCAAGTGATTCTCCTGCTCAGCCTCCTGAGTAGCTGGGATTACAGGTGCCCACCACCATACCTGGCTAATTTTTGTATTTTTAGTAGAGACGGGGTTTCACCAGGCTGGCCAGATTGGTCTCAAACTCTTGACCTCAGGTAATCACCCTGCCTCCTAAAGTGCTGGGATTACAGGCATGAGCTCCCACGCCCAGTCTTTTCCCCCCTTTTTTAATAGATGGGTGAGGAAACCTAATTTCTGAGAGATAGTATGTTTTGTTCAAGGTCAAAAAACAGCTCAAAGAAGACAAATGAGCCCACTGGGATCCAAAATCTATATACCTTCTATTATATCATATGAGTCCTCTGACTGCCTTTAGGGAAATGATATTTTCCATTTGAGTCAATGGAAGCTATACTTTACAGAGTAATGACCTTTACCTTATACCCTATTTTAATTCCCTTTAAGCCTGAGGGCCCTTGAATGGTTGGTTTCTACCAAAATGAAGCTGAAAAACAATTACCAAAATGTACTAATGACCTCCATGCTATAAAACTATTAACGAGCTAGACCATGGCCAGACTTCTCTAACAAATCCATGTCATCTATTTCAAAATTTTAAATTAAATTGATGGCTCCTTAGCTCTGATATGTCACTTTATTTATTTATTTATTTATTTAGAGACAGAATTTTGGTCTTGTTGCCCAGGCTGGAGTGCAATGGCACAGTCTCGGCTCACCACAACCTCTGCCTCCCGGGTTCAAGCAATTCTCCTGCCTCAACCTCTGGAGTAGCTGGAATTACAGGCTTGTGCCACCATGCATGGCTAATGTTTTGTAGTTTATTTATTTATTTTAGTAGGGACAGGGTTTCTCCATGGCAGTCAGGCTGGTCTCGAACTCCCGACCTCAGGTGATCTGCCCGCCTCAGCCTCACAAAGTGCTGGGATTACAGGCGTGAACCACTGTGCCTGGCCTGATATGTCACTTTTAAAATTCCAAAGTCCCTTTTCCATGAAAGGATCCAGGAATTACTGGCTTTCTGTCCCCTTCACGGTCCTTTGTTCATTTTGCCGAACTAGGGTTGCCATTAGAATGGTTCACTGAAGCACATTCATTCTGACCTTGCCCAGGTGTCCTGCTGTAAAGAAAATTGATATTTTTATTGTGGCTCTTTCAGTTTGCATTGCAAAGACAAGTATTTTTGAAATTTTGAAATAGAACTTACAATACTGTGTTAAATTCCTAGTGCTTATTTCCTCATATCTATTGGCTGTGTTCTCACATCCATCTTTGTCTTTTCCGGAGCACCACTATCCTAGTTCACACTGGTGTTGCCACTTGCATGGCTCCGGGAGAACTTTCTCACTCTGCCTCTAGTCTTGTTCATTTCCATTTATCGATCACATTGCAGTCAGAACGAATTCACTCATAGCTCTTTACTACTCTGCTTTCCCATGAACTACAGGGTCAAATCCAGAAACTTTATTCCAGGACGCAAGGCCCTCTTTAATGGTCTTATGTGAACCTACCTTTCCTACCTGGCAGAATAGATGGCCAAGAACCAAACGACCCTCAATGAAGCCCTACACTGTAACTCCTAACCTCACCCTTAGAGGTTATGTCAGAAGCGTTTGAATCAAGCAACTCCATCTTGAATAGGGGCTGGGTAAAATAAGGCTGAGACTTTGCTGGGCTGTATTTCAAGGAGGTTAGGCATTTTAAGTCAAAGGATGAGATAAGAGGTCAAAGATCCCAGCTACTCAGGAGGCTGAGGCAGGAGAATGGCGTAAACCCGGGAGGCAGAGCTTGCAGTGAGCTGAGATCCAGCCACTGCACTCCAGCCTGGGCGACAGAGCGAGACTCCGTCTCAAAAAAAAAAAAGAAAAAAAATGTTAAAAGACACAAAGAGATACTACTACAGGCTCACTAATGTGTAAAAATATTAATACACATTGCCGGGAGGATGTAAAATAACCGGAACACTCAAACATTGCTGGTAGAAGCACAAAGTGGTGCAAACACTTTGAAAAACTGGTAGTTTCTTCTAAATTTAAACACACATTTACCATATGATTCAGAAATTCCCCTCCGAGGTATTTACCCAAGAGAAATGAAAATACATAGCTTCGTTACAAAGTATACGTAAGGCCAGGCGCCGTGGCTCAAGCCTGTAATCCCAGCACTTTGGGAGGCCAAGACCGGTGATCACGAAGTCAGGAGATCGAGACCATCCTGACTAACACGGTGATACCCCGTCTCTACTAAAAATACCCCGTCTCTACTAAAAATACAAAAAATCAGCCGGGCGTGGTGGTGGGAGCCTGTAGTCCCAGCTACTCGAGAGGCTGAGGCTGGGAATGGCTTGAACTCGAGAGATGGACGTTGCAGTGAGCCGGGATCACGCCACTGTGCTCCAGCCTGGGCGACAGAGCAAGACTCCGTTTAAAAAAACAAAAAAGTATACGTAAATGTTCATAGCACATTTTACTAACAGTTGCCCCAAACCAGAAACAACCATTGTAATTAGAGTTTGAAATCAGTATGCTCCACATTCAGGCCACTATCATAACCACAAAGATAATGGGAAAATAGAGCAGGAAAATACTTTGATATACTTAATTTCTGTGAAAAAAAACCAGGATGTTTTTCTGATGTCTGTTTCTTGGAGACAAGTAATTGTTCCTCTCATTATGGCCTCAGACAAGAAACAAAGCAAATAAGAAATGAGATCGTTCTAATTCTTCTATATTTTTGCCCAAATCTTAAGCCACAGAGTAAATAAGATTCTGGGGTATGGACGAAAGTAGGGCTACTTCATCAAAAGTGGAGTAGAAAAAAGAGATGCTTCCTCACAGATGAGAAAGAGCTTCCTCTGGGTTGGGAAGGGAGTGAAGGAGGAGAGAAGCCCCCGGACTTGGAGGAGGAGTCCCAGGTTTATGCAGTGTTTTCAAAGAAGTCGCAAGACTGAAAGAGACCTGCCCAGTGACATATTTATACAAACATGGGATTGTCAAAGAACGCACCCCCCCCCATCCTGCGCACACCGTGGAAATATTCAAGGACCTCTTAAAGGTCCAGAATTCACAGATCTCTCAAAAATCACCTGGCAGAATAGATGACCAAGAACCAAACGACCCTCAGTGAACCCCCACACTGTAACTCCTAACATCATCCTTAGAGGTTATGTCAGAGGCATTTGAACCAGAGCGACTCCATCTTGGATAGGGGCTGGGTAAAATAAGGCTGAGACTTTGCTGGGCTGTATTTCAAGGAGGTTAGGCATTTTAAGTCACAGGATGAGATAGGAGGTCAACGATCACAAACACCTTACTGATAAAACAGCTTGCAGTAAACAAGCTGGCCAAAACCCAACACAACCAAGATGACATCGAAAGTGACCTCTGGTCGTCCTCACTGCTCATTATACGTTAAATTATAATGCATTGCCATACTAAAACACACTCCCACCAATGCCATCACAGTTTACAAATGCTACAGCAATGTCAGGGAGTTACCCGATACGGACTAAAAAAGGGAGGAACCCTCAGTTCTGGGAACTGCCTACACCTTACCCAAAAAACTCACGAATAATTCACCCCTTGTTTAGCATGTAATCAAGAAGTTAACACTAAGTCTGAGCAGCTGAGAGGCCCAGGCCGCTGCTCTGCCTATAGAGTAGCCGTTCTTTGTTTCTTTACTTTCCTAATAAACTTGCTTTCGTTTTATGGATTCACCTCTAATTCTTTCCCGCGAGAGACCCAAGAACCCTCTTTTGGGGTCTGGCTCAGGGCCTCTCTCCGGTAACAGTTGGGGCATATAATTACCACCCACCTGTCAAGATGTGGGCCCCCCAAAATACATTGTTATAAAAATTAAAGCTGAAACGGTTTGGATTTGTGTTCCTGCCCAAATCCACAATGTCGAATTGGAGGAGGGGCCTGGTGGGAGGTGATTGGATCTTGCGCGTGAGCATCCCGCTTGCTGTTCTCGCGATACTGAGTTTTCAGTAATTCTTTAAACGTGTGTGGCACCTCCCTCTTCTCACTCGCTCTCCTTCGCCGCCGCGATGAGAGGGTGCTTGCTTCCTCTTCTGACATGATTTTAAGTTTCCTGAAGCCTCCCAGCCATGCTTCCAGTTAAGCCTGCGAAACTGTGAGTCAATGAAACCTCTTTTCTTCATAGGTTACCCCGTCTCAGGTAGTTCCCTATAACGAGGGGAGAACGGACTGATACAAAGAGTGTAGCTTTTTTCACACCTGTGTGGACTGAGATTCATACTGTCTACCTATACTTGGCAGGTGTCTTCATTTTAACCTAGGAAGATGTTTGAGGAATGATTAACACTGGTTTCCCTTGGGAAGACAGGATGAGGAGATAGACTTTTTCTTCGTTTCATGCCATTCGCTTTAAGTTAATACATGTGAAGACTTTAAATAATTTTTTTTAAAACCCAAAAGGAGAGGATTATGAATTGCTTTTTGTTTTAGTATTTATGTGTTTAATTTGTTCTATGAGTACACACAAAGTCAAGTGAAAAGGTTTTGATAGAGGTTTGGGGGTGTGGCTTTAAGTGGCTTCTATTTTGCAAGGTTTCTATGAGGTTAAACAGTAAATATAACAGTATATATTGCTTTAGAATACGTATTTGTTTACATGCATAAATAACATGGAAAAATTACTTTCTGGCAAAGTTGCTTAATTCCTACCACTGACAACAACATCTTCACATAATTTGCTTCAGAATCATGCAGGGGCCTCAAAGACGAGAAAGAAAACAAGCAGCACAGGGTGGTTTGTGAAGTGCAGCAGGGTGCGCACCGTGGCTCACGCCTGTAATCCCAGCACTTTTGGAAGCTGATGCAGGAGAATCCCTTGAGGCCAGGAGTTTGAGACCAGTCTGGGCAACACAGTGAGACCCTCACCCCCACCATCTC
The DNA here is from genome assembly GCF_000951035.1 of Colobus angolensis palliatus. Taxonomy (NCBI): domain Eukaryota; kingdom Metazoa; phylum Chordata; class Mammalia; order Primates; family Cercopithecidae; genus Colobus; species Colobus angolensis. Next base: position 898,162 of record NW_012115688.1, on the reverse strand, counting down.
TGCAAAATGCATATTTTTAAAATTAGCTGGGCGTGGTGGTGTGCACTTGTGGTCCCTGCTACTCAACAGGCTGGGGCGTCAGGATCACGTGAGCCCAGGGAGGTCCAGGCTGCAGTGAGCCGTGATCGTGCCACTGCACTCCAGTCTGGGTGACAGAACAAGACAACAACAAAAAACCCAACCACCCCCTCCCCAAACACACAAACAAAAGTGCGGTGGTAAAGATTTGTGTAGGGGAAGGAGAGCTCGGAGGATGTTTTGAAGTCATCAGGGCCTCTGCTGGCAGCCAACTTGTCTTTCCTGTGTGTTTTTATGCCTTCCAAAAGTGGGCCCTGGGAATTCGGGCGAAAGTGGCCCGGCCCCTGTGGCTCCTAGCCTAGAACGCTGAACGTTCTGGAGATGTGCTGAATGCGACTCTCACCAGGAGATGGCAGCGTCGGCTCAGAGATGCTCCAAGCGGTCCCAACCGCCTTGTGAAGCCATGCATTATGTTCTGGGAACACCAGAGGGCACCAGAGCTTCGCGGCTGGGCGCTGAGCTGGGCTGCCTCCGAGGCTTGCTTTTGCAGAGCCTCCTGTCTCCGCTCCCCAACCCACATGTGCGGCTACTCACAAACGGCGCCCTGTTACTGTCCACGTAGGTGTGACTACTCTGTGGAGACACACACCGCCCGACACAAGACTTCCAAGCTGAGAAAAGGCCACAGAGCCACCAATTCCAAGGCTGAGAGGGAGTTGCCATCTCTTTAGCACCTCTTTTATACTTAAGCCGCCGCAGGGAAAAAGCAAAGAACTGGGACGAATTGCATGCATGCTTCAGTATAATCAGCACGGTGGCCACCGATGCACACACTAAAAGATCATATCTATCCACATAGATGTGTACTTTAACATGAGAAAGTAATTTTATCCTTGACCCCGCCCCCTTAATACTCTAGGTGATTGATTTACCGGGGGGGGGGGGCAGAAAAGAGATGCAATCCCAAATTTGTCTAGTTCTAAATCATCCCTTCTTGTTACAGCCCTGACTTCCCCTGCAGCGCTGGAACAAGATAAAATTCAATGGAAATGAAATTTAGTGTCACTTGTAATTTTTTTTTTTTTTTTTGACAGGGTGTTGCTCTGTTTCCCAAGCTGGAGTGCAGTGGCACGATTCTGGCTCAGTGCAGCCTCGACCTCCACATAGCTGGGAGGTCGGGAGATAAAGCGATCCTCCTGCCTCAACCCCCACACAGTTGGGACCACAGGCACACACCACCATGCCCCGCTAATTTTTTTTTTCTTTGTTTTTTTTCTTTTTGTGTAGAGACAGGATCTCACCATGTTGTCCAGGCTGGTCTCAAACTCCTGGACTCAAGTGATGCGCCTGCCTCGCCCTCCCAAAGTGTTGGAATTACAGGCATGAACCACTGTGCCTGGCCTTTTTCTTTTCCAAACAGATCAGTATTGAACTAAATAATTTTACCAATTGCTAAATAGAAGCTTTTCTACCAAAAGCAAGTTCTGGTTAAGTGAAATATAATATGGAATTCTGGCCTAGTATAGATTCTTCCCCTGGGAATTATTCTCTGACTTCCGCAGTTATACTACATTTCACACACCCATGCTTCTAACGCCTGCTTTTCCCACCAGACCGAAGCCCTGGGAAGGACAGGACAGAGCCTGCCTCAGTCACTGTCATACTCCCGGCATCTACTTTAGCACCCACCATCCGTGGAAAGAATTTTCTGCTTGTGTGTTAATATCTCATCAGTCCTTCACGTGTTTACCGATCCCTTCACCAGGCTACCTGTTTCACTACAGGATCATGATGTGTGTGACAATGTTTCTCCTTAAACGATATACGCTCTGCCTCTGTGTCTATCTTCTGTTCATAGGTCTACATCTGATCACTAAGAGCCCTTCAAACCTTCCCATGATCATTGCATAATACGGTCTTTCGTAATCACAACAGCGCCGAGAAAGCCCAATTACCATATACATTCTAAAACAAGGCTAAGGCCTCACAGCTTGTAATCCCAGCACTTTAGGAAGCCGAGGCAAGTGGATTGCTTCAGGCCAAGAGTTTGAGACTAGCCTGGGCAACATAGGGAGACCCTGTCTCTACCAAAATTAAAAAATGAGCGTAGTAGTACATGCCCAGTTATTTAGGAGGCGGAAGCTGAGGCGAAATAATCACTTGGGCCCAGGAGGTTGAGGCTACAGTGAGACAAGACCCTGTCACTGCACTCTAGCCTGGGCAACAGGGTGAGACTCTGTCTCAGAAGAAAAATAAAATAGAACAAGAGTAGATGAAACATGCTGTGCTTGTTCCCTAAAATGTTAATAAGTAAAACGAAGTGCCTGTTCTCAGGTCGAGGTGAGATGTGAATGAGTGCTGACCCAGGAGTCTTTTTCACCCGGGTGACTGCTGGCTGCAAGGCCTGTATCGTCAGCAAAACAAAACTATCTGGTAAATCAACATGAGCTTAAAGTGACATTAACAAAAGAAAAAAGATCCAAAGCCATGAATGTAACAATTTTTCTCTACTCTACCTTGGTCAGACCACTCTTGGTGGTACTAAGCTTTTGCTAAACTTCGAAGGTGTTTTGAGTGACTGAAAAATGGTCAGGAGAAGGCTCTGGATGGTCAAGTACTACCCCAGGCCAGATGTGCCCAGGGCCCTCAGCTGTTTTTTATACTGTAGGCTGAAGAAGAGGTGACTTGCAGAGAGCATCGCACCTGTATTCAAATACGCACATACTCGGGGAAGGTTTGAAGGGCTCTAGGTGATCAGATGTAGACCTATGAACAGAAGATAGACACAGAGGCAGAGCATATATCGTTTAAGGAGAAACATTGTCACACACATCATGATCCTGTAGTGAAACGGGTAGCCTGGTGAAGGGATCGGTAAACACGTGAAGGACTGATGAGATACTAACACATAAGCAGAAAATTCTTTCCACGGATGGTGTGTGCTAAAGTAGATGCTGGGAGTATGACAGTGACCGAGGCAGGCTCTGTCCTGTCCTTCCCAGGGCTTCGCTCTGGTGGGAAAAGCAGGCATTAGAAGCATGGGTGCGTGAAATGTAGTATAACTGCGGAAGTCAGAGAATAATTCCCAGGGGAAGGTTGTCTAATCTGTGACCTGAAAAGTGAGTGAATAGGAGTGACTTAGATAAAGAGAGTGGGAGAAAGAGGATTTTCCCATGGTAATAATCTGCCTTTCCAAACACAAAGATATCTGTGATTTCCTATACACGTGACTTTTCCAAAACACCAAGAAAAATGCCCTAACAAACTATCCGAAAATTTTGTGATTGAAAACCATGACTAAGTATTTGCTGATGATTCTGAAGCTTGGGCTGGGCCTGGGTGGTTCCTCTCTTGGCTTACCTGGGGTCGCATATAGGGCGGTCATAATATTTTAGATCAACTTGGGTAAATGGTCCAAGTTTCTAGCAGTGGATGCTGGCATTCTCTGGGTCACCTTCATTTGTCTCCACCTGTTCTCTTACCCTCCAGTAGACTAGACAATTTATTATGGTCTCAGAGGAGCATTTCATAAGGGTAAAGGAGGGTGTTTCAAGGTATTTGGGGGCCTGGGTCATAGAATTCACATACAAGGCAGCTCACTTGAGCTCAGGGGTTCAAGAGCAGCCTGGCCAACAAGATAAAACCCCGTCTCTACTAAAAAGTGCAAAAATTAGCCGGGCGTGGCGGTGCATATCTATAATCCCAGCTACCTGGGAGGCTGAGGCAGGAGAATTGCTTAAACCTGGGAGGAGGAGGTTGTAGTACTGTACTTGAGACGAGGTCGCAATACTGTCCTCCATCCTGGGTGATAGAGCAAGACTCACTCTCCAATAAGTTTGCAAGCTCTCATTTTAAGCAAATCCTTCTGTCATTTTGAGGTGAACCGACAACCCCTCTCCTTTGTATTCAGAAAGTCTTTTGGAAATCAAGTAGAAGCATGTTCCTGAAACCATACCAAGCATAACAAGTGTCTTCCGCTTCCTAAGGGTACCTCTTTGTTCCTTTAACCCAAAGAAGCAACTGTAGACATACAAATCAAGAATCCAGCAATTCTTCATAGTTATGAGTCGGAATTTGTGTTATTTAATCAACCTTAATGCTGGCAAAAAACGATTCCTTTGTTTTGCTTTGGGGAGAACTGGAGTCTCTTTGAGGTGGCAGGAATAAAGATCTGTTGATTCTACGCATTTTGTGTTAGATCAGCTAGACTCTGTAAAATGACTTGCCCCTGAGCATCAGGTTGGCTGTATTTTGCTAAGATAGGAAGGATCCCCTCAGGGACAGACAGGCCTGGGGCTAATTATTGCTGCAGGGTGGATTCATTGCTGAATCTTTTCACTAACAAAGACAAATTACCTCATACATTTTACAAGGCCCTAAAAAATTAGGTGAGTGACTCTAAACATCCAGCCAACACATGAACCCAGAGTCAGCAGACGGCACTCAGCCAGAGAGACTCCTCATTTTGATTTGCATAAAGATGAGACTAGGTTGCCACAATGGGGCAAACAGTTGATGAGATCTTTCACATACCATGATTTTCTTTGATCTTCACTGCAGTCATTGAGAGGGAGGCATTATTATTACCTTCATCTGCAAACAAGGAAACTATGACTTGGAAGCCTCAGAATCAGAGTCAGAGCTTGGGTTTTGTGGACATCCAGCTCTTATGGCCAATTCCACCTCCACCTCCCATTTGCGGCGTGACCTTTAGCACGTTTTTAAACCTCAAATCTCTTTGAGACTCAGTCTTCTTATAATGGGGATGAGAATACCTACTTCATAGGCTGGTGACAACAGAGGAGAATTCATTCACACCTGCCTACACTAACAATGCCTGGCGCCTCAGCAGTGTTATCAGTGGTGGTTAAGCAGTGGGCCCTGAGGTCGGGCTGCTTATGTTCAAAGTCTGTCCCTGCTGTCTGCCAAAGGTCAGACATTTAAAACCTATGCCATATTGCCTGATTTATAAAATGTGGACAGTGGCTGGGCATGGACGCTCACGCCTATAATCCTAGCACTTTGGGAGGTCGAGGCGGGTGGATCACTTAAGGTAAGGAGTTTGAAACCAGCTTGGCCCAAGTGATGAAACCCTGTCTCTACCAAAAATACAAAAATTAGCTGGACGCAGTAGCATGTGCCTGTAATCCCAGCTACTTCGGTGGCTGAGGCAGGAGAATTGCTTGAACCCGGGAGGCAGAGTTTGCAGTGAGCTGAGATCGTGCCACTGCACTGTAGCCTGGTGGACAGAGTGAGACTTGGTCTCAAAAAAACAAAAAAAGTGAACAGTAAGAGCTGCCCTAGTAGTTTATTGTGAAACTTGAAACTGATAATGGTAGGAAAAGCCAACAGTAAGCACTTAAGTGAAGATGATAGTAATGATTCTCTTAACCCTCACGTGATCTCTCCCAGGTCACAGAGCATGTAAAGCCCAGAGCCTGGTTCCGGTTCCAGGTCTTCTGGATTTAAATTCTGAAGATTTTCCGTGGTGAGACTAGAGTGAGTACCGTGGTTCATTCCTGCAATCCCAGCACTTCGGGAGGCTAAGGTGGGTAGATGGCTTGAGCTCAGGAGTTTGAGACCAGCCTGGGCAACATGGCAAAACCCCCATCTGTATAAAAATACAAAAATTAGCTGAACATGATGGCAGGCACCTACAGTTCCAGCTACTTGGAAGGCTGAGGTGGGAGAACTGCTTAAGCCCCGGAGGTCAAGGCTTCAGTGAGCCGAGATCGTGCCACTGCACTCCAGCGTGGGCAACAAAGTGAGACCCTGTTTCAATAAGAAAAAAAACAGTAGAGACTAGAACACAGAATTAAGGGCAAGGATGGTGAACAATTTGAAGTCCCAAGACATGAGATCTCTGTGATGGCAGAAGAGACTTGAGCAACTTTCAAGAGTCAATGGAAGCGTGGGAGGGCTGGGCTAGGCTAGTGCCTTCCATGTGGCCAGGATGCGACCTCTCAGGGTTTAATCAGAGAGGCTCAGGATGAGGTTATCTTGCAAGACCTGCATAGCTTTTCTAGTCTGTGCACAAACTGTGTTGCTCGTGGGCTGAGTTCTGAAGCTAGTGGGTCTGGGTGTGAATGTCAGGGTCTGTCTTCAGCTCAAGTTTGATGAAGGAATCTCTGCCATAGCCACAAGGAAGCCATGTTACTTTATTTTCCTCCCTTTATCTCTGTAGTGCCTTTTCCAGGAATTACTGGGGGTAGTCATTTATATCTGTAGTAAAAAGTGTCTTCTGTATCATTCACTCTTTTTTCTTTTCTTTTCTTTCTTTTTTTTTGAGACTGAGTTTTGCTCTGTCGCCCAGGCTGGAGTGCAGTGGCACGATCTTGGCTCACTGCAACCTCTGCCTCCCGGGTTCGAGTGATTCTTCTGCCTCAGCCTCCCCCATGCCCAGCTAATTTTTGTGTTTTTAGTAGAGACAGGGTTTCACCATATTGGCCAGGCTTGACTCGAACTCCTGACCTCGTGATCTGCTTGCCTGGGCCTCCCAAAGTGCTGGGATTACAGGCGTGAGCTGCCGTGCCTGGTCCCATTCTCTCTTTTCTGGCACTACCACTTGACTAAGGTCAAAGGGCTATTTGTGTTAAGATTCCATTTCCTTATCTGTAAAATGGGTAACAAATATCTATTCTTTCTAATTAAAGTATTTCCTTGGGCTTTTAACTGAGTTTATATAAGATAATGTAGATAAAGCACTTGCCAATTATTTACTAGTCACTGCTTTACTACTTATTGATAACTTATTGATAGAGAAACGGTATTAGGGATATAGCAGCAAGAACGGGATTTGGTGCTTTGGTTATAGCCTGGAGGTCTGAGTTCGAGTCCTGGTTCTGTTACTGAGTTTTGTGATCTGGGAAAAGTAACTTTTTCTTTCAGACCTTTTTGGTTTTTTTTTCTTCAGCTTTTAAGTTCACGGATACATGAGCAGGATGTGTGGGTTTGTTACACAGGTAAAAGTGTTCCATAGTGGTTTGCTGCACAGAGCATTCCATCACCTAGGTATTAAGACCAGCATCAATTGGCTCTTCTTCCTGGTGCTCTCCCTCTCCCTGCCCCTCTCCCCCACACAGGCCCCAGTGTGTGTTTTTCCCTCCCTATGTCCATGTGTTCTCATAGTTCAGCTTCCACTTATGAGTGAGAACATGCAGTGTTTGGTTTTCTGTTCCTTCCTTACTTTGCTGAGGATAACAGCGTCTGGCTCCATCCATGTTCCTGCAAAGAACATGATCTCATTCCTTTTTTTGGCTGCATAGTATTCCATGGTATATGTGTACCACTTTTTCTTTATCCAGTCTATCATTGATGGGCATTTGGGTTGATTCCATGTGTTTGCTGTTGTAAATAGTGCTGCAATGAACATACACGTGCACATTGTTTTGTGTTTTCATCTGATTTTGGAGAAAATCAACATTTAAAGTTTATATTTCAAGAATCATTAGGCCCATGAGATTGCCCTCAAAATGAAAAGGGTCTCAGTGGACATGCAAGTCTGGGAAACTTTGCATCTTAAATTTTTTTTTGTGGAAATCTTCAATACATACTATAGTAAAGACCCTGAGAAGTCGTGCAGTAAAGAAACTTGTTTAATTTGGATTAAAGTAAAGTTTCCCTCTATAGTAGCAAATCACCATCCCCTGGAATATTCTTTGGAACATACTGAACTAGGTGATCTCCTAAGAGCCTTTTCCACTTTGAAAATCTTTTTTTCTCTCTACTCACATCACCTGTGTTCAGTGCTTCTTTCTGTAGTTTCAGCATCACATATAAGGGGCGATGCTCCTTTTGTTGATGAGAGGCTCGCTTGTCAATTCTAAACCCCCTAGCATCAGCAACTGACAGATCTACATTTACATAGAGCCACATTTACATAGAGCCTGTCATCGTATGCGCGAAGAAGATGATCTGCAAAACCTAAAATGTGCTTTGCAACATTTTTATTGCTGCCAATGCCATTTTTTCCTTCTGTTCCCTGGGCAGTCTTTTTTTCAGGTACTGTATCCCATTTTTGCCACCCAAATGGAAAGAAAAACTTGGAAGCAGAAGCCTTTCATTTATTCTAAGTAGGGGAAGCAAATAAGACTGATGGTCTGGAAACTATAAAGTTTGGACTCTAATTCTGCATGCATTTCCCCATCTAGAAACAAAGGGAGTGAAGCTAGATTGGTCTCTGTGTTTTTACCCAGCATGAGATGTTGTTTCTTTCTAGATAAATAGCATCCAGTAATCCAGTACCTGCTTTTAATCCAGCAGTGGTTCCACAATTTGTCACTGTAGCCTCCTTTTCTGGTAGGAAGAGTCTTGCTTTGTCACCTAGGCTGGAGTGTAGTGGTGCGATCTTGGCATACTGCAACCTCCACCTCCCGGGTTCAAGATCCTCTTGCCTCAGCCTCCCAAGTAGCTGGGACTGTGGGTATATGCCACCACACTCAGCTAATTTTTATATTTTTAGTAGGGATGGAGATTCACCATGTTGGCCAGGCTGGTCTCAAACTGCTGACCTCAGGTGATCTGCCTGCCTCAGGCCTCCAAAAGTGCTGGGATTACAGGCGTGAGCCACCATGCCCGGCCTGCAGCCTCTTGTATCCTCTGATCTTATATGGTTTGCATTAACTTCCTTGCACCAGTGAACACCATCAGGGGTTGGAGGCAGCCCAAACCCATCTGGCTCTTTTAATGGGGCTGAACTTCACCCCTCATGCCAACACTAGTGTCACCTTCATTCTTCGGGAAAATACCTTTACTATTGAGGCAGCCTTGTGTCCACTAGATCAGTGGCCTGGATTCTAGGGATTTGGGTGTTTTGTTTCTTTTTCTTATATTAAAATAAAGAGCACTGACACAAACCCTAATTTACATTATGTGAAGGATTTTACTTAAATCCACAAGAGCAATGAGAATCAGACCTGGGCCTGCAACTAGGGTCAGACACAATGGCAAAGATTAAGGCATGAGGCTCAGCTTCCATTTTGAGGCTCAAGATTGTTCTTGCTTTTGTGGCTCTGTCAGACCCTTAACATCACTTAAGCATAATTGATTCGGGGGAACTGAAAGTTGTGAATGTGTACATTGGCTTCTGTTTCTCCAAAAGTGTGTTTTAAAGCAGCTCCAATTTCCTGAACTATTGAGCATAGGGACTCTCTCCCCAGAAAAAACTTTAAGCCTTGTTTTTGAGGTTATTTACTGCGCTTATCTCCCTGTTGCCATGTGGGATCAGCTAATTAGGACCCATTTGTGGTGTGTCTGAATCACATCAGTAACCCCCTTGTTAGGGAAGAGGGGTCCATGTACTTGCAGGTGAAGGAGCATCAAACACCTGCACTGTGTCTCAGGGCAGCTCAGTGACTTTACTACTCCGTGAACTGGGGCCAAGTGTTTTGCCCCCCCCGGGTCCCACTCAGCTTTCTTCTGTGAAATGAAGCAGATAACTCCAGGCATGAACCTCTCTTAGGACTGCTCAGCTGGAACACTGTTTCACTTCTCCACAATTTGCCCTAAAACATCTGTGGGCAATCTTGGCTCTCTCTGGCCCACCTTGTTCTCCGGTGTCCTTGAGGATTGGCAAAGGGTGCTCCTGTTTCTGGTGACAACCTATTATTTTGATTGATGAACTTATACTCATTCTTCCAGATTCAAACCAAGTGTTTTCATCCTGGGTAGTTTTTATTGACATGGCAGGATAGATGCCGCTGTTCTGTGCCCTTCAGATGCTCTGCATTTACATTCATCATAGCACTTGGAAAACCCAAAGGCCCACCCTCAAAATGCTGACAGAGTCTTCTGTAATCGTGTTTCCAGCATCCCATACTCTGTATGTTGGCAAATGCTCTTCTAGGAATATGATAGATGGTGAACGAAAGTGAAGAATATTTCTTATTTTAATATAAGTGGTTAAAAAACAAAAACCAGAAAAAAGATCCCGCTAGTGAGCTGAGTGCAGGAAAGAAACCCAAAACAACTTGATGATGATCTACTATGAGCCAGGACACTTTAGGCATTTTACCTCCTTTAACCTCTTCTAATTTGAGTGATGTATATGGTAGCAATGCAATTTGAAAGAGGAAGAAATTGACTCTCAAAGTATAAGTAACTTACTGTGGTCAGTTGGATCTTTTGGGAAGCAGACACCCAGACAGAGTCAGGAGTGCACGTGGTTTAGTGTTTGCATAAGTGATGCTTTTGAAAGATAAAGCAGGAAGGAACCAGAATTAAGCACAAAATCCTTCAGACTGCAACGTGAATCTGATGCATATAAGGACAAAAAGATGAGGAAACAGGATTTGGCAAGAAGAGTCACAGAAACATGGTGCACATCTGAGGAAGTGTTGACCAATACAACAGGGATCTCCAGAGGAAAAAAATGCCCATTAGAAGTGCCCGAAACTGGGCAGAATAGTCATGTTCCAGTATCCAGCATCACTGGGGGAGGTCAGAAGTTGAAGTGTGTTCTGAAGGCCTTGCAGCTGGAAGTTGTCAGTTCACTGTATTCCTTGCCACATTTAATCTAGATGGTCCAACAAATCCATGATTTGAAGGTAGGTCAATCTGACTTTAAAGCCCATTTTGTACTATACTTTTGAAGCTTAAAGACCCTCATGTTTCATATTCTGAAATACAGTTTTAATGATTAGATGCATGACCAAGTTTAGCATAATACCAACGTAAATGCGACACTAAAGCTTAAGGTCCTTTGTAAAACAGGGTACAAGGTGACCTTCTAGTCTTGGTTCCATTAGTGTTTCTTCTCTCATGAAATTGTCTTGGCAGGAGCTACAGGGATCATATAATACACTGAATGATTAAAAGTTAATAAAACCCAGATGATTGAACCCACTGATTAAGCAACTGTATGGACCTCTAAATTACTTTACAGGCTCTCATGGTTGCCAAGTGTTGTAACCCTAGGCTGGAGAGGCAAGGCATTAATATAAGCTGGATTGCTGCTTCTGCTTCCTTTACCAGGGCTTGGTCTAAGCCAAGTCTTGATTAGCCATGACCTCATCTTCATGATAGACATCCTGGGACTGCACCCTTTCAACCTCCTCCGTTGATGGCCACTTGAGGGCTATCAAGGTAGAATGGCATGGGATCCGGCACAGTATAAATTCTGTGGAGTATTCAGAAAACTACAAATCAATACTGAACCTCTCCTTTCAATTCAGTGCTCTCTCAAATCTTTTTAAAAGCTGCAAAAAAAAAAAAAAAAATGTCAAGTAGAGGGAGACCAAGATGAGTTTAGATTATTACAGTGCTGATTTTTTTTTTTTTTTTTTTGAGATAGAGTCTCACTCTGTCACCCAAGATAGAGTGCAGTGGTGCAATCTTGGCTTACTGCAACCTCTGCCTCCCAAGTTCAAGTGATTCTTATGCCTCAGCCACTCGAGAAGCTGGGATTACAAGTACCTACCACCATGCCCGGCTAATTTTCACACCCGGCTAATTTTTGTATTTTTAGTAGAGATCAGTTTTCACCATGTTGGCCAGGCTGGTCTCAAACTACTGACCTTAGGTGATCTACTGACCTCAGCCTCCCAAGGTGCTGGGATTACAGACATGAGCCATCATACCTGGCCATCTAGTGCTCAATTTTGTAAAGCCAGGTTGAGAAATGGTGGTAAAAATAGTCTCAATTACTCTGTTTCTCAGACCCCAGCCTAGAGCTAATAAGTTTCTCTTGAGATTGAGCTCAGAATAATTACATTATTACAGATATAGTAAAGATGAAGATGATGCTTGTCTCAAAAGAATAAGAAGATGAGTAGCTGGCACCAGCATTGTAAATCCCGTCCTAGTCTACACCGATCTTACAAATTCTAGTCCCAGAGTCACCCGTTCTTTAGTGGAAAAGACAAGCCTAAAATCCAGTCTGGTAGTCTATTATAATTATAGGGAGTAATATAGCTCTTGAAATTAACATGTTGGTGGTTGACTCAACTGGTGGTGAAATCCCATCCCTGGAGCTACTGAAACAGAGGCGAGAAAGTAATCACTCTAGCAGGCTGTGGATGAGAGTCCGTCCTATAGAGAAGAGGAGGTAGGAATCTATAAATTTCCTTGCAACTTTTAAGATTCACCTTAAGATGGGCACAAAGAATCCAAGAGAAAAAAAAACTTCATTATAATTTATTCCTAATTCCATATTTGCCAGGACCTTTCTTCAGGTTATGCTCTCATGTCTAGGCATTTATTTTCTAACTCATAAGTATGATTGTATTACTTAATTGCCAAAATTAACAATGGCTTTTTAAAAATATAGTTATTGGCCGGGCGCGGTGGCTCAAGCCTGTAATCCCAGCACTTTGGGAGGCCGAGACGGGCGGATCACAAGGTCAGGAGATCGAGACCATCCTGGTTAACACGGTGAAACCCCGTCTCTACTAAAAATACAAAAACTAGCCGGGCGAGATGGCGGGCGCCTGTAGTCCCAGCTACTCCGGAGGCTGAGGCAGGAGAATGGCGTAAACCTGGGAGGCGGAGGTTGCAGTGAGCTGAGATCCGGCCACTACACTCCAGTCCGGACGACAGAGCGAGATTCCGCCTCAAAAAAAAATAAAAATACAAATACAGTTATTGTGATTCATTCCAACTACTAAACTTTTCCAGTATGATCTTCTTCCTCTTTCCCTTTAGACCCCACTTCTTTTTATCCCCCTTATGTTAAAGCATGACATAAACTTAGATGCCACCTATATTAGTTATTTATTGCTGCGTAACAGATCAACCGAAAACATAGTGGCTTATAACATTATACATTTATTGCGTGGAAATTCAGAAATGGTTAGCTGTGTGGTTCTGGCTTAAGGTCTCATCAGGCTGCGAGAAAGATGGGAGTTAGGGCTGTAGTTATCTGAATACTCCGCTGGACTGGGGAATCTATTTCTGGAAGGCTTTTTCACAAAGCCCAGTGGTTGTCAGGAAACCTCAGTTCTTCTTCATGGACTGCTTGAGGACCATCACAGCATGGTAGCTGGCTTCCTACAGAGTCTAAAGTCCAAGAGGGAGGAGGGCCAAAGCCCAATGTTTGTTATGGCCTAGCCTTGGAAATCACAATTATTTCAGCAATATTTTATAAGTCATACAGGTCAGCTTTTTTCAGTGTGAGAGGGAACTTACACAAAGGCATGAATACTAGGAGATAGAGGTCATCAAGGGAGTTTCTGGAAGCCGGTTGTGATGCCCATAACTTGGAACATGCTGTTCCTTGTGCCTTGATTGTTTTTGCCTCTTCTCTACCAAGAAATCTCCTGTCCTTCCTTGTGGAATCACCTCAAATGCAACCAACTTTGTGGAGCCTTCTCTGAATCTATAAACAGAACTAATCATTTTCTTTTTGTTTTTCTAGACCATTTTGTATATAGTCTTATAAAAAGATGCATTTTTATTGTAAAGTACAAAGTCTGCCTCTCTACCAAGAAGTATGTAAAAGAAAGGGCCACATGTTATCTAGTGTTTTTAATACTAACTTTTGGCAAATAACAGGTACTTAAGGAATATTTTAATGAATGAAAGTTATTTTCCTCATCTCATCATACCTAACCTTGTTTTGTGGCCAAAATCAATCTTAATAAAAACTAAAGTATAGGCAGCACCTAAGATACAGTAAAAGGCATCATACTTTTTTAAAAAATTAAACACTAAAATAAGTATACTTTTAATAGGAAATAACTTTCTGTAGGAAAAACTTGGGATAAGATGGAAATTACAACTATTAAAACAGTAAAAAGCTCTGGAAATTATGGCACCCAAATTCAGTGTTTTGCAAATGGGAAAAACTGAGGCCTCATTTTAACAGATAATTTTCATGGCAGAAACTAGATAAGAGAGTTAATTAACCTTGATAAAAACAAGAGAATTAAATTGCTTGAGAATATTTCTCTTTTTCTTCTTTTGTCACTTTAATAATCTTTAATCTCTAATTTCATCACTCAAGTCTTTCTTGAAGAACAACAATATAGAATGAATGGCTTAAATGGGCCAGAAGTGATTAGGAAAGCATATATGAATAAATAAATAAATATTCATATACAAGTATAGAAATATATATTGATATACAAATATATAAATATACATATACAAGTTTATAAATATTCATATACAAATA
>NW_012115688.1:878178-882534 GCF_000951035.1 Colobus angolensis palliatus | reverse complement strand
AGTCTCATTTCTCTGTGACCATCACCGTCTAAAACTGGTGCAAGTAGTTCTCATTGTCAACAGTTGTGCCAGTATCAGCATGAGTTTTCAGATGTTCCTGGGTGAGGAGAAGGAAAATAAGCTATCTGTGGATTAAGAGAACTTTACTGCAAACAGCCTCATTGCACCAAATTCACCACTAAGGTGTAGGCAGGGCATTTGCTGCTAGCATGGCAACAGTAACATCTAAAAGGTCTAGTTTGAGTTGGTCAACAAGTTCCCTGAAGACCACTTCTGCTCATCCTCATTGTGTCCCATGTCACTGCAGCAACTAATACTCAGCACAGATGTTTTCAATCTTTGCTTACTGAACCCACCCAATGCAGATAAATAATAGCTTTAGCTATTGCACTTTAAGGCTACTTACACAATAGGCTGAAGTCATTCTAAGATTTTCAGTGAGAATGGAAACCATCATAGAATTATCGAAGATTCAAGGGCTTGGGAGAACCCTTAAATGACTCATCGACAATGTTGCTGGAACCAAACCAAAGATTCTCAGCCTTGCTGAGAATTAGAATAACCTGGGGAATTTACAGCTCTATCCCAAATCAGAGGAATCAGAATCTCTGGCAATGGGGCATGGGCATATTTTTTACATTATCTTCGCGTTATTATAATATACATTCGGGGTTGAGAAGCGAAAGCTCTAATGACATCCAGGGCTCAAAGAGGGTATGAGAATAAATCAGATTCACAGAGAATTAGTGCGAAGTCTAAACTGTAGGTTTCTTGGCTTCCAATATGGTCTTCTTTCCAATGTACCATGGTTATGTACCTGGTAATTACTGTACTTAATTATATCTACTCAATTCAGAAAGTAGAGATGATTTTTGTTTTTATTTTTTGAGGTAAGGTGTCACTGTGCTCAGGCTGGAGTACAATGGTAGGATCATGACTCACTTGTCGCCTTGAACTCCTGGGCTGAAACAATCCTTTGCCTCAGTCTCCCAAGTAGTTAGGACTACAGGTGCATATCCCAGTGCCCAGCTATTTTTTAAAATTTCTCTTGTAGAGGTGGGATCTCACTTTGGTGACCAGGCAGATTTCAAACTCCCGGCCTCAAGCCATCCTCCAACTGAATTGATGATTTTTGAGAGACAGCATAGTCCATAGAAAGCCATAGGACTGGAAGTCACGGAAAACCAGGTTCTAGTGTCAGCTTTGTCTTGGGTTAGCCAGGCAACTTAGGTTGAATGGCATTCGCTTGGGGCCAGTGTTCTCTATCCTGGCTGCATACTAGAATTTCCTTTGTATGCTTAAAAGAGACGAAACCTCTGACCTCACTCCCAGATACTTGTATTTAGAAAATGTACATTGGATCACTTCTCGGCCTTTTGGCTAAAATCAAGTGTAGAAAATCTACATTGGCCTACTAGCATGTATTTTAGAAGATTTTCAAGTGATTCTAATATTCACCCCTAGATGAAAACCCCTGTACTAGTGATCTCCACAGTCCCTTTTTTTAAAAAACACAGTTCACCCATTTAAAGTGCAAAATTATATGATTCTGATATATTCACAACCAACTTCAAAGTCAGTTTTGGAACATTTATCACCCAGCAAGAAACTCTGTACACTTTATCACCTTCATGACCCCTAGGCTCTTCCTATCCTTAGGAAACCACTAATCTACTTTGAGTCTGAAGATTTCAATATTTTGGACATTTTATAGGAATTAAATGATATGTGGCTTCTTTCACTTTGCAAAATGTTTTAAAAATTAATACATGTTGTAGCATGTATCAGTAATCTTTTTATCATAAAATAAGTTATATATATATTTATGGGCTCCAAAGTAATATAATGATACTTGTATATAATGTATAATGATTCAGTCAAGCCAATACATGTATCCACCTCAAATACTTACCATTTTTGTAATGAGAACATTTAAAATATAGTTAACAATTTTGAACTATACATTATTATCAACTGCAGTTAACATGCTATGCGGTAGATTTCAAAAAACCTTATTTCACCTAACTGAAACTTTGTACCTTGAACCATCTCCCCATTCCTCCTTCCCCCAGCCTCTTTTCACCATTATTCTGTTCTCTATTTCTATGGCTTCAATGGTTTTAGGTTCTGCATATACGTGAAACCATGCACGTGTTGTCTTTCTGTGTATCTTATTTAACTCAGCATAATGTCCTCCAAGTTTATTCATATTGCCACAAATGACAGAATTTCCTTCTTTTAAAGGCTGAATATTACTCCATTGTGTATAATACCATATTTTCTTGTATAATATCAACCGTTGATGGATGCTTAGGTTGATTCCAGGTCTTGGCTCATTGTGAATAATGCTGCAGTGAGTTGGATGTGTAGATATTGCTTCAACATACTGATTTTAATTTCTTCAGATATATAGCCAGAAGGGGGATTGCTGGACTTCATGATAATTCTATTTTTGGTTTTTTGAAAAACTATATAGTTTTTTATATTTGTTGTACTGATTTACATTCCCACCAACAGTATGCAATGGTTCCTTTTTCTCAACATCCTCATCAACACCTATCTTTCATCTTTTTTGAGAATAACCATTCTGACAGGTGTGCGGTGATAACTTATTGTGGTTTTACTTTGCATTTCCCTAATGATTAGTACTGTTGAGTGTTTTTTTCATATATCTGTTGGCCATTTGAATGTCACCTTTTGAGTAATGTCTTTTCAGGTAATTTAAATAGTTTTTATAGTTCCTTATTTATTTTAGATGTTAAACCATTATTAGATTCATTGCTTGCAAAATAATTTTTCTCATTCTGTAAGTTATCTCTTTATTCTTTATCTCTTTATTCTTTATTTTTATTTATATATATATTTATTTATTTATTTATTTATTTTGAGACAGAGTCTTACTCTGTCACCTAGGCTGGAGTACAGTGGCTTGATTTCAGCTCACTGCAACCTCTGCCTCCCAGGTTCAAGCAATTTTCCTGCCTCACCCTCCCCAGTAGCTGGGATTATAGGCACATGCCACTATACCCAGCTAATTTTTGTATTTTTAGTAGAGATAGGGTTTCACTATGTGGGCCAGGCTGGTCTCAAACTCCTGACCTCAAGTGATCCACCTTGGCCTCCCAAAGTGCTGCGATTACAGACATGAGCCACTGCCTGGCCGTCTCTTTACTCTTGATTGTTTTCTTTGATATGTAGAGCTTTTTAGTTTGATGTAATCCTAGTTCTCTAATTTTGCTTTTGTTGCCAAAGCTTTTGGGGTCAATCCAAAAGATCTTTGCCTAGACAAATGTAATGTAACTTTCTCCCGTTTTTCTTCTAGTAGTTTGGTAATTTTCAGACCTACATTTAAGTCTTTAATCTGTTTCGATTTTTTTAATATGGTATGAAATAGGGTCCAATTTCATTCATCTGCAGGTGGATTTCAAGTTTTACCAACTCTTTATTGAAGAGACTGTCCTTATCCCATTGTGTGTGTTCAAAAATCAATTAGCCATAAATATATGGGTTCATTTCTGGGCTCTCTATTGTGTTCCATTGGTTAATATGTGTATCTTGATGACAGTACCATGCTATTTCAATTACTTTAGTTTTGTGTTATATTTTAAATTCAGATAGTGTGAAGTCTCCATCTTTGTTCTTTTTCCTTAAGGTTGCCTTGGCTGCTTACGGTGTTTTTTTGTGTGTGTGATTTCATACAAGTTTTAGGATTTTTTTTTTCTATTTCTGTGAAAAATGACATTATAATTTTGGTAGAGATTGTATTAAATCTATAGATCACTTTGGGTATGTGTGTACATTTTAACAAAGTTCATTTTCCAATCAATGAACGTGGAGTATCTTTCTGTTTATTTGTGTCTTTTTTAACTTCTTCATCAGTGTTTTATAGTTTTCATTGTAGAGCTATTTTACCTCTTTGGTTAAATTTATTTCTAAGTATTTTATTTTTTAGTAACTATTGTAAATGGAATTGTTTTCTTGATTTCTTTTTCTAATAGTTCATTATTAGTGTATAGAAATGCTATTGATTTTTTAAAATTATACTTTAAGTTCTAGGGTACATGTGCACAACATGCAGGTTTGTTTCATAGGTATACATGTGCCATGTTGGTTTGCTGCACCCAATAACTCATCATTTATGTTAGGTATTTCTCCTAATGCTATCCCTTCCCCAGCCCCCAACCAGGCCCTGGTGTGTGATGTTCCCTGCCCTGTGTCCAAGTGTTCCCATTGTTCAATTCCCACCTATGAGTGAGAACATGCACTATTTGGTTTTCTGTCCTTGTGACAGTTTGCTGAGAATGATGGTTTCCAGCTTCATCCATGTCCCTGCAAAGGACATGAACTCATCCTTTT